>NC_091285.1:453739779-454001309 GCF_032444005.1 Ranitomeya imitator | reverse complement strand
AATCAGTTAGGCATGCAATTCTACACAGAAAGCACTATGAACAAAACGCGGAGTAAAAAGAAACAAGCTTCAGCATCGACCTACCTGGGATGAAACGAGTGCACGGGACCTCTAAAAAGCTGTGCTTGGCCCGTACGGGGATCGAACCCGCGACCTTGGCGTTATTAGCACCACGCTCTAACCAACTGAGCTAACCGGCCATGGGTGGGGCGTTTATCCCCTACGCAAAGAACTGGAAATAGGTATGAGCGCAAATAATTCCCTTTTGGGGGGGGGATGGATTTATCACACAATGTAGAGACTTCTGGTGGCAGTAAAGTGACAATCAAACAATAAAATATCAAAAGCCCCTGAATATGAATTTATTGCCAGCAGGATCAGCTTCTCGGAGCAAATTCAAGAATATAAGAGAGGCCTCCCCGTCGGGGAATCGAACCCCGGTCTCCCGCGTGACAGGCGGGGATACTTACCACTATACTAACGAGGATTGGCTGTGCCGTCACCTCTGGCATCGCACTCCGAGAAAGTGCACACGCGGTATGTGAATGATCAGATGAACCCCTGTTGGCCAGGCTCCTTTTTCGTTTTGGCACTTTCAGACAAGGGAGGCGAGACTGTGAAGAAAACTGCAATTTTTGGGAGAGAGAGCAGCCGCCCTAATGATGGCAAAGCTGTCTATAGTGTCTGGGAGCTTTTGTCAAACTTTTGCTCGGCAGACCAATAATGGCCTCATTCAGACAGCTGTATTTTCAGGACGGCATACTGACCCTAGCATGACCTAATATCAAGTCTAGTAAGTTAAAGATTGCCACAGCTACATTGATACATCACCAGAACCGCCGTCAGTGCCTGGCTGCGGAAACAGCACTTCCATCAGCATATGACTACATCAGCATATGAGTTCAACACAAGACCCATCATCAGTACATGAATACAGCACCAGAGACACCATCAGCACATAAACACAGCACCAAGCTTAACACAGAGATCCATTGCAATGGCGCAATGGTCAACAGCAAAATACGCTGCAACTATACTATCTGCTTGCTACAGGCTTCAAATAACACCACCACACCATAGGGACAACTACTTCTGCAAATCAGTTAGGCATGCAATTCTACACAGAAAGCACTATGAACAAAACGCGGAGTAAAAAGAAACAAGCTTCAGCATCGACCTACCTGGGATGAAACGAGTGCACGGGACCTCTAAAAAGCTGTGCTTGGCCCGTACGGGGATCGAACCCGCGACCTTGGCGTTATTAGCACCACGCTCTAACCAACTGAGCTAACCGGCCATGGGTGGGGCGTTTATCCCCTACGCAAAGAACTGGAAATAGGTATGAGCGCAAATAATTCCCTTTTGGGGGGGGGATGGATTTATCACACAATGTAGAGACTTCTGGTGGCAGTAAAGTGACAATCAAACAATAAAATATCAAAAGCCCCTGAATATGAATTTATTGCCAGCAGGATCAGCTTCTCGGAGCAAATTCAAGAATATAAGAGAGGCCTCCCCGTCGGGGAATCGAACCCCGGTCTCCCGCGTGACAGGCGGGGATACTTACCACTATACTAACGAGGATTGGCTGTGCCGTCACCTCTGGCATCGCACTCCGAGAAAGTGCACACGCGGTATGTGAATGATCAGATGAACCCCTGTTGGCCAGGCTCCTTTTTCGTTTTGGCACTTTCAGACAAGGGAGGCGAGACTGTGAAGAAAACTGCAATTTTTGGGAGAGAGAGCAGCCGCCCTAATGATGGCAAAGCTGTCTATAGTGTCTGGGAGCTTTTGTCAAACTTTTGCTCGGCAGACCAATAATGGCCTCATTCAGACAGCTGTATTTTCAGGACGGCATACTGACCCTAGCATGACCTAATATCAAGTCTAGTAAGTTAAAGATTGCCACAGCTACATTGATACATCACCAGAACCGCCGTCAGTGCCTGGCTGCGGAAACAGCACTTCCATCAGCATATGACTACATCAGCATATGAGTTCAACACAAGACCCATCATCAGTACATGAATACAGCACCAGAGACACCATCAGCACATAAACACAGCACCAAGCTTAACACAGAGATCCATTGCAATGGCGCAATGGTCAACAGCAAAATACGCTGCAACTATACTATCTGCTTGCTACAGGCTTCAAATAACACCACCACACCATAGGGACAACTACTTCTGCAAATCAGTTAGGCATGCAATTCTACACAGAAAGCACTATGAACAAAACGCGGAGTAAAAAGAAACAAGCTTCAGCATCGACCTACCTGGGATGAAACGAGTGCACGGGACCTCTAAAAAGCTGTGCTTGGCCCGTACGGGGATCGAACCCGCGACCTTGGCGTTATTAGCACCACGCTCTAACCAACTGAGCTAACCGGCCATGGGTGGGGCGTTTATCCCCTACGCAAAGAACTGGAAATAGGTATGAGCGCAAATAATTCCCTTTTGGGGGGGGGATGGATTTATCACACAATGTAGAGACTTCTGGTGGCAGTAAAGTGACAATCAAACAATAAAATATCAAAAGCCCCTGAATATGAATTTATTGCCAGCAGGATCAGCTTCTCGGAGCAAATTCAAGAATATAAGAGAGGCCTCCCCGTCGGGGAATCGAACCCCGGTCTCCCGCGTGACAGGCGGGGATACTTACCACTATACTAACGAGGATTGGCTGTGCCGTCACCTCTGGCATCGCACTCCGAGAAAGTGCACACGCGGTATGTGAATGATCAGATGAACCCCTGTTGGCCAGGCTCCTTTTTCGTTTTGGCACTTTCAGACAAGGGAGGCGAGACTGTGAAGAAAACTGCAATTTTTGGGAGAGAGAGCAGCCGCCCTAATGATGGCAAAGCTGTCTATAGTGTCTGGGAGCTTTTGTCAAACTTTTGCTCGGCAGACCAATAATGGCCTCATTCAGACAGCTGTATTTTCAGGACGGCATACTGACCCTAGCATGACCTAATATCAAGTCTAGTAAGTTAAAGATTGCCACAGCTACATTGATACATCACCAGAACCGCCGTCAGTGCCTGGCTGCGGAAACAGCACTTCCATCAGCATATGACTACATCAGCATATGAGTTCAACACAAGACCCATCATCAGTACATGAATACAGCACCAGAGACACCATCAGCACATAAACACAGCACCAAGCTTAACACAGAGATCCATTGCAATGGCGCAATGGTCAACAGCAAAATACGCTGCAACTATACTATCTGCTTGCTACAGGCTTCAAATAACACCACCACACCATAGGGACAACTACTTCTGCAAATCAGTTAGGCATGCAATTCTACACAGAAAGCACTATGAACAAAACGCGGAGTAAAAAGAAACAAGCTTCAGCATCGACCTACCTGGGATGAAACGAGTGCACGGGACCTCTAAAAAGCTGTGCTTGGCCCGTACGGGGATCGAACCCGCGACCTTGGCGTTATTAGCACCACGCTCTAACCAACTGAGCTAACCGGCCATGGGTGGGGCGTTTATCCCCTACGCAAAGAACTGGAAATAGGTATGAGCGCAAATAATTCCGTTTTGGGGGGGGGATGGATTTATCACACAATGTAGAGACTTCTGGTGGCAGTAAAGTGACAATCAAACAATAAAATATCAAAAGCCCCTGAATATGAATTTATTGCCAGCAGGATCAGCTTCTCGGAGCAAATTCAAGAATATAAGAGAGGCCTCCCCGTCGGGGAATCGAACCCCGGTCTCCCGCGTGACAGGCGGGGATACTTACCACTATACTAACGAGGATTGGCTGTGCCGTCACCTCTGGCATCGCACTCCGAGAAAGTGCACACGCGGTATGTGAATGATCAGATGAACCCCTGTTGGCCAGGCTCCTTTTTCGTTTTGGCACTTTCAGACAAGGGAGGCGAGACTGTGAAGAAAACTGCAATTTTTGGGAGAGAGAGCAGCCGCCCTAATGATGGCAAAGCTGTCTATAGTGTCTGGGAGCTTTTGTCAAACTTTTGCTCGGCAGACCAATAATGGCCTCATTCAGACAGCTGTATTTTCAGGACGGCATACTGACCCTAGCATGACCTAATATCAAGTCTAGTAAGTTAAAGATTGCCACAGCTACATTGATACATCACCAGAACCGCCGTCAGTGCCTGGCTGCGGAAACAGCACTTCCATCAGCATATGACTACATCAGCATATGAGTTCAACACAAGACCCATCATCAGTACATGAATACAGCACCAGAGACACCATCAGCACATAAACACAGCACCAAGCTTAACACAGAGATCCATTGCAATGGCGCAATGGTCAACAGCAAAATACGCTGCAACTATACTATCTGCTTGCTACAGGCTTCAAATAACACCACCACACCATAGGGACAACTACTTCTGCAAATCAGTTAGGCATGCAATTCTACACAGAAAGCACTATGAACAAAACGCGGAGTAAAAAGAAACAAGCTTCAGCATCGACCTACCTGGGATGAAACGAGTGCACGGGACCTCTAAAAAGCTGTGCTTGGCCCGTACGGGGATCGAACCCGCGACCTTGGCGTTATTAGCACCACGCTCTAACCAACTGAGCTAACCGGCCATGGGTGGGGCGTTTATCCCCTACGCAAAGAACTGGAAATAGGTATGAGCGCAAATAATTCCGTTTTGGGGGGGGGGATGGATTTATCACACAATGTAGAGACTTCTGGTGGCAGTAAAGTGACAATCAAACAATAAAATATCAAAAGCCCCTGAATATGAATTTATTGCCAGCAGGATCAGCTTCTCGGAGCAAATTCAAGAATATAAGAGAGGCCTCCCCGTCGGGGAATCGAACCCCGGTCTCCCGCGTGACAGGCGGGGATACTTACCACTATACTAACGAGGATTGGCTGTGCCGTCACCTCTGGCATCGCACTCCGAGAAAGTGCACACGCGGTATGTGAATGATCAGATGAACCCCTGTTGGCCAGGCTCCTTTTTCGTTTTGGCACTTTCAGACAAGGGAGGCGAGACTGTGAAGAAAACTGCAATTTTTGGGAGAGAGAGCAGCCGCCCTAATGATGGCAAAGCTGTCTATAGTGTCTGGGAGCTTTTGTCAAACTTTTGCTCGGCAGACCAATAATGGCCTCATTCAGACAGCTGTATTTTCAGGACGGCATACTGACCCTAGCATGACCTAATATCAAGTCTAGTAAGTTAAAGATTGCCACAGCTACATTGATACATCACCAGAACCGCCGTCAGTGCCTGGCTGCGGAAACAGCACTTCCATCAGCATATGACTACATCAGCATATGAGTTCAACACAAGACCCATCATCAGTACATGAATACAGCACCAGAGACACCATCAGCACATAAACACAGCACCAAGCTTAACACAGAGATCCATTGCAATGGCGCAATGGTCAACAGCAAAATACGCTGCAACTATACTATCTGCTTGCTACAGGCTTCAAATAACACCACCACACCATAGGGACAACTACTTCTGCAAATCAGTTAGGCATGCAATTCTACACAGAAAGCACTATGAACAAAACGCGGAGTAAAAAGAAACAAGCTTCAGCATCGACCTACCTGGGATGAAACGAGTGCACGGGACCTCTAAAAAGCTGTGCTTGGCCCGTACGGGGATCGAACCCGCGACCTTGGCGTTATTAGCACCACGCTCTAACCAACTGAGCTAACCGGCCATGGGTGGGGCGTTTATCCCCTACGCAAAGAACTGGAAATAGGTATGAGCGCAAATAATTCCCTTTTGGGGGGGGGATGGATTTATCACACAATGTAGAGACTTCTGGTGGCAGTAAAGTGACAATCAAACAATAAAATATCAAAAGCCCCTGAATATGAATTTATTGCCAGCAGGATCAGCTTCTCGGAGCAAATTCAAGAATATAAGAGAGGCCTCCCCGTCGGGGAATCGAACCCCGGTCTCCCGCGTGACAGGCGGGGATACTTACCACTATACTAACGAGGATTGGCTGTGCCGTCACCTCTGGCATCGCACTCCGAGAAAGTGCACACGCGGTATGTGAATGATCAGATGAACCCCTGTTGGCCAGGCTCCTTTTTCGTTTTGGCACTTTCAGACAAGGGAGGCGAGACTGTGAAGAAAACTGCAATTTTTGGGAGAGAGAGCAGCCGCCCTAATGATGGCAAAGCTGTCTATAGTGTCTGGGAGCTTTTGTCAAACTTTTGCTCGGCAGACCAATAATGGCCTCATTCAGACAGCTGTATTTTCAGGACGGCATACTGACCCTAGCATGACCTAATATCAAGTCTAGTAAGTTAAAGATTGCCACAGCTACATTGATACATCACCAGAACCGCCGTCAGTGCCTGGCTGCGGAAACAGCACTTCCATCAGCATATGACTACATCAGCATATGAGTTCAACACAAGACCCATCATCAGTACATGAATACAGCACCAGAGACACCATCAGCACATAAACACAGCACCAAGCTTAACACAGAGATCCATTGCAATGGCGCAATGGTCAACAGCAAAATACGCTGCAACTATACTATCTGCTTGCTACAGGCTTCAAATAACACCACCACACCATAGGGACAACTACTTCTGCAAATCAGTTAGGCATGCAATTCTACACAGAAAGCACTATGAACAAAACGCGGAGTAAAAAGAAACAAGCTTCAGCATCGACCTACCTGGGATGAAACGAGTGCACGGGACCTCTAAAAAGCTGTGCTTGGCCCGTACGGGGATCGAACCCGCGACCTTGGCGTTATTAGCACCACGCTCTAACCAACTGAGCTAACCGGCCATGGGTGGGGCGTTTATCCCCTACGCAAAGAACTGGAAATAGGTATGAGCGCAAATAATTCCCTTTTGGGGGGGGGATGGATTTATCACACAATGTAGAGACTTCTGGTGGCAGTAAAGTGACAATCAAACAATAAAATATCAAAAGCCCCTGAATATGAATTTATTGCCAGCAGGATCAGCTTCTCGGAGCAAATTCAAGAATATAAGAGAGGCCTCCCCGTCGGGGAATCGAACCCCGGTCTCCCGCGTGACAGGCGGGGATACTTACCACTATACTAACGAGGATTGGCTGTGCCGTCACCTCTGGCATCGCACTCCGAGAAAGTGCACACGCGGTATGTGAATGATCAGATGAACCCCTGTTGGCCAGGCTCCTTTTTCGTTTTGGCACTTTCAGACAAGGGAGGCGAGACTGTGAAGAAAACTGCAATTTTTGGGAGAGAGAGCAGCCGCCCTAATGATGGCAAAGCTGTCTATAGTGTCTGGGAGCTTTTGTCAAACTTTTGCTCGGCAGACCAATAATGGCCTCATTCAGACAGCTGTATTTTCAGGACGGCATACTGACCCTAGCATGACCTAATATCAAGTCTAGTAAGTTAAAGATTGCCACAGCTACATTGATACATCACCAGAACCGCCGTCAGTGCCTGGCTGCGGAAACAGCACTTCCATCAGCATATGACTACATCAGCATATGAGTTCAACACAAGACCCATCATCAGTACATGAATACAGCACCAGAGACACCATCAGCACATAAACACAGCACCAAGCTTAACACAGAGATCCATTGCAATGGCGCAATGGTCAACAGCAAAATACGCTGCAACTATACTATCTGCTTGCTACAGGCTTCAAATAACACCACCACACCATAGGGACAACTACTTCTGCAAATCAGTTAGGCATGCAATTCTACACAGAAAGCACTATGAACAAAACGCGGAGTAAAAAGAAACAAGCTTCAGCATCGACCTACCTGGGATGAAACGAGTGCACGGGACCTCTAAAAAGCTGTGCTTGGCCCGTACGGGGATCGAACCCGCGACCTTGGCGTTATTAGCACCACGCTCTAACCAACTGAGCTAACCGGCCATGGGTGGGGCGTTTATCCCCTACGCAAAGAACTGGAAATAGGTATGAGCGCAAATAATTCCGTTTTGGGGGGGGGATGGATTTATCACACAATGTAGAGACTTCTGGTGGCAGTAAAGTGACAATCAAACAATAAAATATCAAAAGCCCCTGAATATGAATTTATTGCCAGCAGGATCAGCTTCTCGGAGCAAATTCAAGAATATAAGAGAGGCCTCCCCGTCGGGGAATCGAACCCCGGTCTCCCGCGTGACAGGCGGGGATACTTACCACTATACTAACGAGGATTGGCTGTGCCGTCACCTCTGGCATCGCACTCCGAGAAAGTGCACACGCGGTATGTGAATGATCAGATGAACCCCTGTTGGCCAGGCTCCTTTTTCGTTTTGGCACTTTCAGACAAGGGAGGCGAGACTGTGAAGAAAACTGCAATTTTTGGGAGAGAGAGCAGCCGCCCTAATGATGGCAAAGCTGTCTATAGTGTCTGGGAGCTTTTGTCAAACTTTTGCTCGGCAGACCAATAATGGCCTCATTCAGACAGCTGTATTTTCAGGACGGCATACTGACCCTAGCATGACCTAATATCAAGTCTAGTAAGTTAAAGATTGCCACAGCTACATTGATACATCACCAGAACCGCCGTCAGTGCCTGGCTGCGGAAACAGCACTTCCATCAGCATATGACTACATCAGCATATGAGTTCAACACAAGACCCATCATCAGTACATGAATACAGCACCAGAGACACCATCAGCACATAAACACAGCACCAAGCTTAACACAGAGATCCATTGCAATGGCGCAATGGTCAACAGCAAAATACGCTGCAACTATACTATCTGCTTGCTACAGGCTTCAAATAACACCACCACACCATAGGGACAACTACTTCTGCAAATCAGTTAGGCATGCAATTCTACACAGAAAGCACTATGAACAAAACGCGGAGTAAAAAGAAACAAGCTTCAGCATCGACCTACCTGGGATGAAACGAGTGCACGGGACCTCTAAAAAGCTGTGCTTGGCCCGTACGGGGATCGAACCCGCGACCTTGGCGTTATTAGCACCACGCTCTAACCAACTGAGCTAACCGGCCATGGGTGGGGCGTTTATCCCCTACGCAAAGAACTGGAAATAGGTATGAGCGCAAATAATTCCGTTTTGGGGGGGGGATGGATTTATCACACAATGTAGAGACTTCTGGTGGCAGTAAAGTGACAATCAAACAATAAAATATCAAAAGCCCCTGAATATGAATTTATTGCCAGCAGGATCAGCTTCTCGGAGCAAATTCAAGAATATAAGAGAGGCCTCCCCGTCGGGGAATCGAACCCCGGTCTCCCGCGTGACAGGCGGGGATACTTACCACTATACTAACGAGGATTGGCTGTGCCGTCACCTCTGGCATCGCACTCCGAGAAAGTGCACACGCGGTATGTGAATGATCAGATGAACCCCTGTTGGCCAGGCTCCTTTTTCGTTTTGGCACTTTCAGACAAGGGAGGCGAGACTGTGAAGAAAACTGCAATTTTTGGGAGAGAGAGCAGCCGCCCTAATGATGGCAAAGCTGTCTATAGTGTCTGGGAGCTTTTGTCAAACTTTTGCTCGGCAGACCAATAATGGCCTCATTCAGACAGCTGTATTTTCAGGACGGCATACTGACCCTAGCATGACCTAATATCAAGTCTAGTAAGTTAAAGATTGCCACAGCTACATTGATACATCACCAGAACCGCCGTCAGTGCCTGGCTGCGGAAACAGCACTTCCATCAGCATATGACTACATCAGCATATGAGTTCAACACAAGACCCATCATCAGTACATGAATACAGCACCAGAGACACCATCAGCACATAAACACAGCACCAAGCTTAACACAGAGATCCATTGCAATGGCGCAATGGTCAACAGCAAAATACGCTGCAACTATACTATCTGCTTGCTACAGGCTTCAAATAACACCACCACACCATAGGGACAACTACTTCTGCAAATCAGTTAGGCATGCAATTCTACACAGAAAGCACTATGAACAAAACGCGGAGTAAAAAGAAACAAGCTTCAGCATCGACCTACCTGGGATGAAACGAGTGCACGGGACCTCTAAAAAGCTGTGCTTGGCCCGTACGGGGATCGAACCCGCGACCTTGGCGTTATTAGCACCACGCTCTAACCAACTGAGCTAACCGGCCATGGGTGGGGCGTTTATCCCCTACGCAAAGAACTGGAAATAGGTATGAGCGCAAATAATTCCCTTTTGGGGGGGGGATGGATTTATCACACAATGTAGAGACTTCTGGTGGCAGTAAAGTGACAATCAAACAATAAAATATCAAAAGCCCCTGAATATGAATTTATTGCCAGCAGGATCAGCTTCTCGGAGCAAATTCAAGAATATAAGAGAGGCCTCCCCGTCGGGGAATCGAACCCCGGTCTCCCGCGTGACAGGCGGGGATACTTACCACTATACTAACGAGGATTGGCTGTGCCGTCACCTCTGGCATCGCACTCCGAGAAAGTGCACACGCGGTATGTGAATGATCAGATGAACCCCTGTTGGCCAGGCTCCTTTTTCGTTTTGGCACTTTCAGACAAGGGAGGCGAGACTGTGAAGAAAACTGCAATTTTTGGGAGAGAGAGCAGCCGCCCTAATGATGGCAAAGCTGTCTATAGTGTCTGGGAGCTTTTGTCAAACTTTTGCTCGGCAGACCAATAATGGCCTCATTCAGACAGCTGTATTTTCAGGACGGCATACTGACCCTAGCATGACCTAATATCAAGTCTAGTAAGTTAAAGATTGCCACAGCTACATTGATACATCACCAGAACCGCCGTCAGTGCCTGGCTGCGGAAACAGCACTTCCATCAGCATATGACTACATCAGCATATGAGTTCAACACAAGACCCATCATCAGTACATGAATACAGCACCAGAGACACCATCAGCACATAAACACAGCACCAAGCTTAACACAGAGATCCATTGCAATGGCGCAATGGTCAACAGCAAAATACGCTGCAACTATACTATCTGCTTGCTACAGGCTTCAAATAACACCACCACACCATAGGGACAACTACTTCTGCAAATCAGTTAGGCATGCAATTCTACACAGAAAGCACTATGAACAAAACGCGGAGTAAAAAGAAACAAGCTTCAGCATCGACCTACCTGGGATGAAACGAGTGCACGGGACCTCTAAAAAGCTGTGCTTGGCCCGTACGGGGATCGAACCCGCGACCTTGGCGTTATTAGCACCACGCTCTAACCAACTGAGCTAACCGGCCATGGGTGGGGCATTTATCCCCTACGCAAAGAACTGGAAATAGGTATGAGCGCAAATAATTCCGTTTTGGGGGGGGGGATGGATTTATCACACAATGTAGAGACTTCTGGTGGCAGTAAAGTGACAATCAAACAATAAAATATCAAAAGCCCCTGAATATGAATTTATTGCCAGCAGGATCAGCTTCTCGGAGCAAATTCAAGAATATAAGAGAGGCCTCCCCGTCGGGGAATCGAACCCCGGTCTCCCGCGTGACAGGCGGGGATACTTACCACTATACTAACGAGGATTGGCTGTGCCGTCACCTCTGGCATCGCACTCCGAGAAAGTGCACACGCGGTATGTGAATGATCAGATGAACCCCTGTTGGCCAGGCTCCTTTTTCGTTTTGGCACTTTCAGACAAGGGAGGCGAGACTGTGAAGAAAACTGCAATTTTTGGGAGAGAGAGCAGCCGCCCTAATGATGGCAAAGCTGTCTATAGTGTCTGGGAGCTTTTGTCAAACTTTTGCTCGGCAGACCAATAATGGCCTCATTCAGACAGCTGTATTTTCAGGACGGCATACTGACCCTAGCATGACCTAATATCAAGTCTAGTAAGTTAAAGATTGCCACAGCTACATTGATACATCACCAGAACCGCCGTCAGTGCCTGGCTGCGGAAACAGCACTTCCATCAGCATATGACTACATCAGCATATGAGTTCAACACAAGACCCATCATCAGTACATGAATACAGCACCAGAGACACCATCAGCACATAAACACAGCACCAAGCTTAACACAGAGATCCATTGCAATGGCGCAATGGTCAACAGCAAAATACGCTGCAACTATACTATCTGCTTGCTACAGGCTTCAAATAACACCACCACACCATAGGGACAACTACTTCTGCAAATCAGTTAGGCATGCAATTCTACACAGAAAGCACTATGAACAAAACGCGGAGTAAAAAGAAACAAGCTTCAGCATCGACCTACCTGGGATGAAACGAGTGCACGGGACCTCTAAAAAGCTGTGCTTGGCCCGTACGGGGATCGAACCCGCGACCTTGGCGTTATTAGCACCACGCTCTAACCAACTGAGCTAACCGGCCATGGGTGGGGCGTTTATCCCCTACGCAAAGAACTGGAAATAGGTATGAGCGCAAATAATTCCCTTTTGGGGGGGGGATGGATTTATCACACAATGTAGAGACTTCTGGTGGCAGTAAAGTGACAATCAAACAATAAAATATCAAAAGCCCCTGAATATGAATTTATTGCCAGCAGGATCAGCTTCTCGGAGCAAATTCAAGAATATAAGAGAGGCCTCCCCGTCGGGGAATCGAACCCCGGTCTCCCGCGTGACAGGCGGGGATACTTACCACTATACTAACGAGGATTGGCTGTGCCGTCACCTCTGGCATCGCACTCCGAGAAAGTGCACACGCGGTATGTGAATGATCAGATGAACCCCTGTTGGCCAGGCTCCTTTTTCGTTTTGGCACTTTCAGACAAGGGAGGCGAGACTGTGAAGAAAACTGCAATTTTTGGGAGAGAGAGCAGCCGCCCTAATGATGGCAAAGCTGTCTATAGTGTCTGGGAGCTTTTGTCAAACTTTTGCTCGGCAGACCAATAATGGCCTCATTCAGACAGCTGTATTTTCAGGACGGCATACTGACCCTAGCATGACCTAATATCAAGTCTAGTAAGTTAAAGATTGCCACAGCTACATTGATACATCACCAGAACCGCCGTCAGTGCCTGGCTGCGGAAACAGCACTTCCATCAGCATATGACTACATCAGCATATGAGTTCAACACAAGACCCATCATCAGTACATGAATACAGCACCAGAGACACCATCAGCACATAAACACAGCACCAAGCTTAACACAGAGATCCATTGCAATGGCGCAATGGTCAACAGCAAAATACGCTGCAACTATACTATCTGCTTGCTACAGGCTTCAAATAACACCACCACACCATAGGGACAACTACTTCTGCAAATCAGTTAGGCATGCAATTCTACACAGAAAGCACTATGAACAAAACGCGGAGTAAAAAGAAACAAGCTTCAGCATCGACCTACCTGGGATGAAACGAGTGCACGGGACCTCTAAAAAGCTGTGCTTGGCCCGTACGGGGATCGAACCCGCGACCTTGGCGTTATTAGCACCACGCTCTAACCAACTGAGCTAACCGGCCATGGGTGGGGCGTTTATCCCCTACGCAAAGAACTGGAAATAGGTATGAGCGCAAATAATTCCGTTTTGGGGGGGGGATGGATTTATCACACAATGTAGAGACTTCTGGTGGCAGTAAAGTGACAATCAAACAATAAAATATCAAAAGCCCCTGAATATGAATTTATTGCCAGCAGGATCAGCTTCTCGGAGCAAATTCAAGAATATAAGAGAGGCCTCCCCGTCGGGGAATCGAACCCCGGTCTCCCGCGTGACAGGCGGGGATACTTACCACTATACTAACGAGGATTGGCTGTGCCGTCACCTCTGGCATCGCACTCCGAGAAAGTGCACACGCGGTATGTGAATGATCAGATGAACCCCTGTTGGCCAGGCTCCTTTTTCGTTTTGGCACTTTCAGACAAGGGAGGCGAGACTGTGAAGAAAACTGCAATTTTTGGGAGAGAGAGCAGCCGCCCTAATGATGGCAAAGCTGTCTATAGTGTCTGGGAGCTTTTGTCAAACTTTTGCTCGGCAGACCAATAATGGCCTCATTCAGACAGCTGTATTTTCAGGACGGCATACTGACCCTAGCATGACCTAATATCAAGTCTAGTAAGTTAAAGATTGCCACAGCTACATTGATACATCACCAGAACCGCCGTCAGTGCCTGGCTGCGGAAACAGCACTTCCATCAGCATATGACTACATCAGCATATGAGTTCAACACAAGACCCATCATCAGTACATGAATACAGCACCAGAGACACCATCAGCACATAAACACAGCACCAAGCTTAACACAGAGATCCATTGCAATGGCGCAATGGTCAACAGCAAAATACGCTGCAACTATACTATCTGCTTGCTACAGGCTTCAAATAACACCACCACACCATAGGGACAACTACTTCTGCAAATCAGTTAGGCATGCAATTCTACACAGAAAGCACTATGAACAAAACGCGGAGTAAAAAGAAACAAGCTTCAGCATCGACCTACCTGGGATGAAACGAGTGCACGGGACCTCTAAAAAGCTGTGCTTGGCCCGTACAGGGATCGAACCCGCGACCTTGGCGTTATTAGCACCACGCTCTAACCAACTGAGCTAACCGGCCATGGGTGGGGCGTTTATCCCCTACGCAAAGAACTGGAAATAGGTATGAGCGCAAATAATTCCCTTTTGGGGGGGGGATGGATTTATCACACAATGTAGAGACTTCTGGTGGCAGTAAAGTGACAATCAAACAATAAAATATCAAAAGCCCCTGAATATGAATTTATTGCCAGCAGGATCAGCTTCTCGGAGCAAATTCAAGAATATAAGAGAGGCCTCCCCGTCGGGGAATCGAACCCCGGTCTCCCGCGTGACAGGCGGGGATACTTACCACTATACTAACGAGGATTGGCTGTGCCGTCACCTCTGGCATCGCACTCCGAGAAAGTGCACACGCGGTATGTGAATGATCAGATGAACCCCTGTTGGCCAGGCTCCTTTTTCGTTTTGGCACTTTCAGACAAGGGAGGCGAGACTGTGAAGAAAACTGCAATTTTTGGGAGAGAGAGCAGCCGCCCTAATGATGGCAAAGCTGTCTATAGTGTCTGGGAGCTTTTGTCAAACTTTTGCTCGGCAGACCAATAATGGCCTCATTCAGACAGCTGTATTTTCAGGACGGCATACTGACCCTAGCATGACCTAATATCAAGTCTAGTAAGTTAAAGATTGCCACAGCTACATTGATACATCACCAGAACCGCCGTCAGTGCCTGGCTGCGGAAACAGCACTTCCATCAGCATATGACTACATCAGCATATGAGTTCAACACAAGACCCATCATCAGTACATGAATACAGCACCAGAGACACCATCAGCACATAAACACAGCACCAAGCTTAACACAGAGATCCATTGCAATGGCGCAATGGTCAACAGCAAAATACGCTGCAACTATACTATCTGCTTGCTACAGGCTTCAAATAACACCACCACACCATAGGGACAACTACTTCTGCAAATCAGTTAGGCATGCAATTCTACACAGAAAGCACTATGAACAAAACGCGGAGTAAAAAGAAACAAGCTTCAGCATCGACCTACCTGGGATGAAACGAGTGCACGGGACCTCTAAAAAGCTGTGCTTGGCCCGTACGGGGATCGAACCCGCGACCTTGGCGTTATTAGCACCACGCTCTAACCAACTGAGCTAACCGGCCATGGGTGGGGCGTTTATCCCCTACGCAAAGAACTGGAAATAGGTATGAGCGCAAATAATTCCCTTTTGGGGGGGGGATGGATTTATCACACAATGTAGAGACTTCTGGTGGCAGTAAAGTGACAATCAAACAATAAAATATCAAAAGCCCCTGAATATGAATTTATTGCCAGCAGGATCAGCTTCTCGGAGCAAATTCAAGAATATAAGAGAGGCCTCCCCGTCGGGGAATCGAACCCCGGTCTCCCGCGTGACAGGCGGGGATACTTACCACTATACTAACGAGGATTGGCTGTGCCGTCACCTCTGGCATCGCACTCCGAGAAAGTGCACACGCGGTATGTGAATGATCAGATGAACCCCTGTTGGCCAGGCTCCTTTTTCGTTTTGGCACTTTCAGACAAGGGAGGCGAGACTGTGAAGAAAACTGCAATTTTTGGGAGAGAGAGCAGCCGCCCTAATGATGGCAAAGCTGTCTATAGTGTCTGGGAGCTTTTGTCAAACTTTTGCTCGGCAGACCAATAATGGCCTCATTCAGACAGCTGTATTTTCAGGACGGCATACTGACCCTAGCATGACCTAATATCAAGTCTAGTAAGTTAAAGATTGCCACAGCTACATTGATACATCACCAGAACCGCCGTCAGTGCCTGGCTGCGGAAACAGCACTTCCATCAGCATATGACTACATCAGCATATGAGTTCAACACAAGACCCATCATCAGTACATGAATACAGCACCAGAGACACCATCAGCACATAAACACAGCACCAAGCTTAACACAGAGATCCATTGCAATGGCGCAATGGTCAACAGCAAAATACGCTGCAACTATACTATCTGCTTGCTACAGGCTTCAAATAACACCACCACACCATAGGGACAACTACTTCTGCAAATCAGTTAGGCATGCAATTCTACACAGAAAGCACTATGAACAAAACGCGGAGTAAAAAGAAACAAGCTTCAGCATCGACCTACCTGGGATGAAACGAGTGCACGGGACCTCTAAAAAGCTGTGCTTGGCCCGTACGGGGATCGAACCCGCGACCTTGGCGTTATTAGCACCACGCTCTAACCAACTGAGCTAACCGGCCATGGGTGGGGCGTTTATCCCCTACGCAAAGAACTGGAAATAGGTATGAGCGCAAATAATTCCCTTTTGGGGGGGGGATGGATTTATCACACAATGTAGAGACTTCTGGTGGCAGTAAAGTGACAATCAAACAATAAAATATCAAAAGCCCCTGAATATGAATTTATTGCCAGCAGGATCAGCTTCTCGGAGCAAATTCAAGAATATAAGAGAGGCCTCCCCGTCGGGGAATCGAACCCCGGTCTCCCGCGTGACAGGCGGGGATACTTACCACTATACTAACGAGGATTGGCTGTGCCGTCACCTCTGGCATCGCACTCCGAGAAAGTGCACACGCGGTATGTGAATGATCAGATGAACCCCTGTTGGCCAGGCTCCTTTTTCGTTTTGGCACTTTCAGACAAGGGAGGCGAGACTGTGAAGAAAACTGCAATTTTTGGGAGAGAGAGCAGCCGCCCTAATGATGGCAAAGCTGTCTATAGTGTCTGGGAGCTTTTGTCAAACTTTTGCTCGGCAGACCAATAATGGCCTCATTCAGACAGCTGTATTTTCAGGACGGCATACTGACCCTAGCATGACCTAATATCAAGTCTAGTAAGTTAAAGATTGCCACAGCTACATTGATACATCACCAGAACCGCCGTCAGTGCCTGGCTGCGGAAACAGCACTTCCATCAGCATATGACTACATCAGCATATGAGTTCAACACAAGACCCATCATCAGTACATGAATACAGCACCAGAGACACCATCAGCACATAAACACAGCACCAAGCTTAACACAGAGATCCATTGCAATGGCGCAATGGTCAACAGCAAAATACGCTGCAACTATACTATCTGCTTGCTACAGGCTTCAAATAACACCACCACACCATAGGGACAACTACTTCTGCAAATCAGTTAGGCATGCAATTCTACACAGAAAGCACTATGAACAAAACGCGGAGTAAAAAGAAACAAGCTTCAGCATCGACCTACCTGGGATGAAACGAGTGCACGGGACCTCTAAAAAGCTGTGCTTGGCCCGTACGGGGATCGAACCCGCGACCTTGGCGTTATTAGCACCACGCTCTAACCAACTGAGCTAACCGGCCATGGGTGGGGCGTTTATCCCCTACGCAAAGAACTGGAAATAGGTATGAGCGCAAATAATTCCGTTTTGGGGGGGGGATGGATTTATCACACAATGTAGAGACTTCTGGTGGCAGTAAAGTGACAATCAAACAATAAAATATCAAAAGCCCCTGAATATGAATTTATTGCCAGCAGGATCAGCTTCTCGGAGCAAATTCAAGAATATAAGAGAGGCCTCCCCGTCGGGGAATCGAACCCCGGTCTCCCGCGTGACAGGCGGGGATACTTACCACTATACTAACGAGGATTGGCTGTGCCGTCACCTCTGGCATCGCACTCCGAGAAAGTGCACACGCGGTATGTGAATGATCAGATGAACCCCTGTTGGCCAGGCTCCTTTTTCGTTTTGGCACTTTCAGACAAGGGAGGCGAGACTGTGAAGAAAACTGCAATTTTTGGGAGAGAGAGCAGCCGCCCTAATGATGGCAAAGCTGTCTATAGTGTCTGGGAGCTTTTGTCAAACTTTTGCTCGGCAGACCAATAATGGCCTCATTCAGACAGCTGTATTTTCAGGACGGCATACTGACCCTAGCATGACCTAATATCAAGTCTAGTAAGTTAAAGATTGCCACAGCTACATTGATACATCACCAGAACCGCCGTCAGTGCCTGGCTGCGGAAACAGCACTTCCATCAGCATATGACTACATCAGCATATGAGTTCAACACAAGACCCATCATCAGTACATGAATACAGCACCAGAGACACCATCAGCACATAAACACAGCACCAAGCTTAACACAGAGATCCATTGCAATGGCGCAATGGTCAACAGCAAAATACGCTGCAACTATACTATCTGCTTGCTACAGGCTTCAAATAACACCACCACACCATAGGGACAACTACTTCTGCAAATCAGTTAGGCATGCAATTCTACACAGAAAGCACTATGAACAAAACGCGGAGTAAAAAGAAACAAGCTTCAGCATCGACCTACCTGGGATGAAACGAGTGCACGGGACCTCTAAAAAGCTGTGCTTGGCCCGTACGGGGATCGAACCCGCGACCTTGGCGTTATTAGCACCACGCTCTAACCAACTGAGCTAACCGGCCATGGGTGGGGCGTTTATCCCCTACGCAAAGAACTGGAAATAGGTATGAGCGCAAATAATTCCGTTTTGGGGGGGGGGATGGATTTATCACACAATGTAGAGACTTCTGGTGGCAGTAAAGTGACAATCAAACAATAAAATATCAAAAGCCCCTGAATATGAATTTATTGCCAGCAGGATCAGCTTCTCGGAGCAAATTCAAGAATATAAGAGAGGCCTCCCCGTCGGGGAATCGAACCCCGGTCTCCCGCGTGACAGGCGGGGATACTTACCACTATACTAACGAGGATTGGCTGTGCCGTCACCTCTGGCATCGCACTCCGAGAAAGTGCACACGCGGTATGTGAATGATCAGATGAACCCCTGTTGGCCAGGCTCCTTTTTCGTTTTGGCACTTTCAGACAAGGGAGGCGAGACTGTGAAGAAAACTGCAATTTTTGGGAGAGAGAGCAGCCGCCCTAATGATGGCAAAGCTGTCTATAGTGTCTGGGAGCTTTTGTCAAACTTTTGCTCGGCAGACCAATAATGGCCTCATTCAGACAGCTGTATTTTCAGGACGGCATACTGACCCTAGCATGACCTAATATCAAGTCTAGTAAGTTAAAGATTGCCACAGCTACATTGATACATCACCAGAACCGCCGTCAGTGCCTGGCTGCGGAAACAGCACTTCCATCAGCATATGACTACATCAGCATATGAGTTCAACACAAGACCCATCATCAGTACATGAATACAGCACCAGAGACACCATCAGCACATAAACACAGCACCAAGCTTAACACAGAGATCCATTGCAATGGCGCAATGGTCAACAGCAAAATACGCTGCAACTATACTATCTGCTTGCTACAGGCTTCAAATAACACCACCACACCATAGGGACAACTACTTCTGCAAATCAGTTAGGCATGCAATTCTACACAGAAAGCACTATGAACAAAACGCGGAGTAAAAAGAAACAAGCTTCAGCATCGACCTACCTGGGATGAAACGAGTGCACGGGACCTCTAAAAAGCTGTGCTTGGCCCGTACGGGGATCGAACCCGCGACCTTGGCGTTATTAGCACCACGCTCTAACCAACTGAGCTAACCGGCCATGGGTGGGGCGTTTATCCCCTACGCAAAGAACTGGAAATAGGTATGAGCGCAAATAATTCCGTTTTGGGGGGGGGATGGATTTATCACACAATGTAGAGACTTCTGGTGGCAGTAAAGTGACAATCAAACAATAAAATATCAAAAGCCCCTGAATATGAATTTATTGCCAGCAGGATCAGCTTCTCGGAGCAAATTCAAGAATATAAGAGAGGCCTCCCCGTCGGGGAATCGAACCCCGGTCTCCCGCGTGACAGGCGGGGATACTTACCACTATACTAACGAGGATTGGCTGTGCCGTCACCTCTGGCATCGCACTCCGAGAAAGTGCACACGCGGTATGTGAATGATCAGATGAACCCCTGTTGGCCAGGCTCCTTTTTCGTTTTGGCACTTTCAGACAAGGGAGGCGAGACTGTGAAGAAAACTGCAATTTTTGGGAGAGAGAGCAGCCGCCCTAATGATGGCAAAGCTGTCTATAGTGTCTGGGAGCTTTTGTCAAACTTTTGCTCGGCAGACCAATAATGGCCTCATTCAGACAGCTGTATTTTCAGGACGGCATACTGACCCTAGCATGACCTAATATCAAGTCTAGTAAGTTAAAGATTGCCACAGCTACATTGATACATCACCAGAACCGCCGTCAGTGCCTGGCTGCGGAAACAGCACTTCCATCAGCATATGACTACATCAGCATATGAGTTCAACACAAGACCCATCATCAGTACATGAATACAGCACCAGAGACACCATCAGCACATAAACACAGCACCAAGCTTAACACAGAGATCCATTGCAATGGCGCAATGGTCAACAGCAAAATACGCTGCAACTATACTATCTGCTTGCTACAGGCTTCAAATAACACCACCACACCATAGGGACAACTACTTCTGCAAATCAGTTAGGCATGCAATTCTACACAGAAAGCACTATGAACAAAACGCGGAGTAAAAAGAAACAAGCTTCAGCATCGACCTACCTGGGATGAAACGAGTGCACGGGACCTCTAAAAAGCTGTGCTTGGCCCGTACGGGGATCGAACCCGCGACCTTGGCGTTATTAGCACCACGCTCTAACCAACTGAGCTAACCGGCCATGGGTGGGGCATTTATCCCCTACGCAAAGAACTGGAAATAGGTATGAGCGCAAATAATTCCCTTTTGGGGGGGGGATGGATTTATCACACAATGTAGAGACTTCTGGTGGCAGTAAAGTGACAATCAAACAATAAAATATCAAAAGCCCCTGAATATGAATTTATTGCCAGCAGGATCAGCTTCTCGGAGCAAATTCAAGAATATAAGAGAGGCCTCCCCGTCGGGGAATCGAACCCCGGTCTCCCGCGTGACAGGCGGGGATACTTACCACTATACTAACGAGGATTGGCTGTGCCGTCACCTCTGGCATCGCACTCCGAGAAAGTGCACACGCGGTATGTGAATGATCAGATGAACCCCTGTTGGCCAGGCTCCTTTTTCGTTTTGGCACTTTCAGACAAGGGAGGCGAGACTGTGAAGAAAACTGCAATTTTTGGGAGAGAGAGCAGCCGCCCTAATGATGGCAAAGCTGTCTATAGTGTCTGGGAGCTTTTGTCAAACTTTTGCTCGGCAGACCAATAATGGCCTCATTCAGACAGCTGTATTTTCAGGACGGCATACTGACCCTAGCATGACCTAATATCAAGTCTAGTAAGTTAAAGATTGCCACAGCTACATTGATACATCACCAGAACCGCCGTCAGTGCCTGGCTGCGGAAACAGCACTTCCATCAGCATATGACTACATCAGCATATGAGTTCAACACAAGACCCATCATCAGTACATGAATACAGCACCAGAGACACCATCAGCACATAAACACAGCACCAAGCTTAACACAGAGATCCATTGCAATGGCGCAATGGTCAACAGCAAAATACGCTGCAACTATACTATCTGCTTGCTACAGGCTTCAAATAACACCACCACACCATAGGGACAACTACTTCTGCAAATCAGTTAGGCATGCAATTCTACACAGAAAGCACTATGAACAAAACGCGGAGTAAAAAGAAACAAGCTTCAGCATCGACCTACCTGGGATGAAACGAGTGCACGGGACCTCTAAAAAGCTGTGCTTGGCCCGTACGGGGATCGAACCCGCGACCTTGGCGTTATTAGCACCACGCTCTAACCAACTGAGCTAACCGGCCATGGGTGGGGCATTTATCCCCTACGCAAAGAACTGGAAATAGGTATGAGCGCAAATAATTCCGTTTTGGGGGGGGGATGGATTTATCACACAATGTAGAGACTTCTGGTGGCAGTAAAGTGACAATCAAACAATAAAATATCAAAAGCCCCTGAATATGAATTTATTGCCAGCAGGATCAGCTTCTCGGAGCAAATTCAAGAATATAAGAGAGGCCTCCCCGTCGGGGAATCGAACCCCGGTCTCCCGCGTGACAGGCGGGGATACTTACCACTATACTAACGAGGATTGGCTGTGCCGTCACCTCTGGCATCGCACTCCGAGAAAGTGCACACGCGGTATGTGAATGATCAGATGAACCCCTGTTGGCCAGGCTCCTTTTTCGTTTTGGCACTTTCAGACAAGGGAGGCGAGACTGTGAAGAAAACTGCAATTTTTGGGAGAGAGAGCAGCCGCCCTAATGATGGCAAAGCTGTCTATAGTGTCTGGGAGCTTTTGTCAAACTTTTGCTCGGCAGACCAATAATGGCCTCATTCAGACAGCTGTATTTTCAGGACGGCATACTGACCCTAGCATGACCTAATATCAAGTCTAGTAAGTTAAAGATTGCCACAGCTACATTGATACATCACCAGAACCGCCGTCAGTGCCTGGCTGCGGAAACAGCACTTCCATCAGCATATGACTACATCAGCATATGAGTTCAACACAAGACCCATCATCAGTACATGAATACAGCACCAGAGACACCATCAGCACATAAACACAGCACCAAGCTTAACACAGAGATCCATTGCAATGGCGCAATGGTCAACAGCAAAATACGCTGCAACTATACTATCTGCTTGCTACAGGCTTCAAATAACACCACCACACCATAGGGACAACTACTTCTGCAAATCAGTTAGGCATGCAATTCTACACAGAAAGCACTATGAACAAAACGCGGAGTAAAAAGAAACAAGCTTCAGCATCGACCTACCTGGGATGAAACGAGTGCACGGGACCTCTAAAAAGCTGTGCTTGGCCCGTACGGGGATCGAACCCGCGACCTTGGCGTTATTAGCACCACGCTCTAACCAACTGAGCTAACCGGCCATGGGTGGGGCGTTTATCCCCTACGCAAAGAACTGGAAATAGGTATGAGCGCAAATAATTCCCTTTTGGGGGGGGGATGGATTTATCACACAATGTAGAGACTTCTGGTGGCAGTAAAGTGACAATCAAACAATAAAATATCAAAAGCCCCTGAATATGAATTTATTGCCAGCAGGATCAGCTTCTCGGAGCAAATTCAAGAATATAAGAGAGGCCTCCCCGTCGGGGAATCGAACCCCGGTCTCCCGCGTGACAGGCGGGAATACTTACCACTATACTAACGAGGATTGGCTGTGCCGTCACCTCTGGCATCGCACTCCGAGAAAGTGCACACGCGGTATGTGAATGATCAGATGAACCCCTGTTGGCCAGGCTCCTTTTTCGTTTTGGCACTTTCAGACAAGGGAGGCGAGACTGTGAAGAAAACTGCAATTTTTGGGAGAGAGAGCAGCCGCCCTAATGATGGCAAAGCTGTCTATAGTGTCTGGGAGCTTTTGTCAAACTTTTGCTCGGCAGACCAATAATGGCCTCATTCAGACAGCTGTATTTTCAGGACGGCATACTGACCCTAGCATGACCTAATATCAAGTCTAGTAAGTTAAAGATTGCCACAGCTACATTGATACATCACCAGAACCGCCGTCAGTGCCTGGCTGCGGAAACAGCACTTCCATCAGCATATGACTACATCAGCATATGAGTTCAACACAAGACCCATCATCAGTACATGAATACAGCACCAGAGACACCATCAGCACATAAACACAGCACCAAGCTTAACACAGAGATCCATTGCAATGGCGCAATGGTCAACAGCAAAATACGCTGCAACTATACTATCTGCTTGCTACAGGCTTCAAATAACACCACCACACCATAGGGACAACTACTTCTGCAAATCAGTTAGGCATGCAATTCTACACAGAAAGCACTATGAACAAAACGCGGAGTAAAAAGAAACAAGCTTCAGCATCGACCTACCTGGGATGAAACGAGTGCACGGGACCTCTAAAAAGCTGTGCTTGGCCCGTACGGGGATCGAACCCGCGACCTTGGCGTTATTAGCACCACGCTCTAACCAACTGAGCTAACCGGCCATGGGTGGGGCGTTTATCCCCTACGCAAAGAACTGGAAATAGGTATGAGCGCAAATAATTCCGTTTTGGGGGGGGGATGGATTTATCACACAATGTAGAGACTTCTGGTGGCAGTAAAGTGACAATCAAACAATAAAATATCAAAAGCCCCTGAATATGAATTTATTGCCAGCAGGATCAGCTTCTCGGAGCAAATTCAAGAATATAAGAGAGGCCTCCCCGTCGGGGAATCGAACCCCGGTCTCCCGCGTGACAGGCGGGGATACTTACCACTATACTAACGAGGATTGGCTGTGCCGTCACCTCTGGCATCGCACTCCGAGAAAGTGCACACGCGGTATGTGAATGATCAGATGAACCCCTGTTGGCCAGGCTCCTTTTTCGTTTTGGCACTTTCAGACAAGGGAGGCGAGACTGTGAAGAAAACTGCAATTTTTGGGAGAGAGAGCAGCCGCCCTAATGATGGCAAAGCTGTCTATAGTGTCTGGGAGCTTTTGTCAAACTTTTGCTCGGCAGACCAATAATGGCCTCATTCAGACAGCTGTATTTTCAGGACGGCATACTGACCCTAGCATGACCTAATATCAAGTCTAGTAAGTTAAAGATTGCCACAGCTACATTGATACATCACCAGAACCGCCGTCAGTGCCTGGCTGCGGAAACAGCACTTCCATCAGCATATGACTACATCAGCATATGAGTTCAACACAAGACCCATCATCAGTACATGAATACAGCACCAGAGACACCATCAGCACATAAACACAGCACCAAGCTTAACACAGAGATCCATTGCAATGGCGCAATGGTCAACAGCAAAATACGCTGCAACTATACTATCTGCTTGCTACAGGCTTCAAATAACACCACCACACCATAGGGACAACTACTTCTGCAAATCAGTTAGGCATGCAATTCTACACAGAAAGCACTATGAACAAAACGCGGAGTAAAAAGAAACAAGCTTCAGCATCGACCTACCTGGGATGAAACGAGTGCACGGGACCTCTAAAAAGCTGTGCTTGGCCCGTACAGGGATCGAACCCGCGACCTTGGCGTTATTAGCACCACGCTCTAACCAACTGAGCTAACCGGCCATGGGTGGGGCGTTTATCCCCTACGCAAAGAACTGGAAATAGGTATGAGCGCAAATAATTCCCTTTTGGGGGGGGGATGGATTTATCACACAATGTAGAGACTTCTGGTGGCAGTAAAGTGACAATCAAACAATAAAATATCAAAAGCCCCTGAATATGAATTTATTGCCAGCAGGATCAGCTTCTCGGAGCAAATTCAAGAATATAAGAGAGGCCTCCCCGTCGGGGAATCGAACCCCGGTCTCCCGCGTGACAGGCGGGGATACTTACCACTATACTAACGAGGATTGGCTGTGCCGTCACCTCTGGCATCGCACTCCGAGAAAGTGCACACGCGGTATGTGAATGATCAGATGAACCCCTGTTGGCCAGGCTCCTTTTTCGTTTTGGCACTTTCAGACAAGGGAGGCGAGACTGTGAAGAAAACTGCAATTTTTGGGAGAGAGAGCAGCCGCCCTAATGATGGCAAAGCTGTCTATAGTGTCTGGGAGCTTTTGTCAAACTTTTGCTCGGCAGACCAATAATGGCCTCATTCAGACAGCTGTATTTTCAGGACGGCATACTGACCCTAGCATGACCTAATATCAAGTCTAGTAAGTTAAAGATTGCCACAGCTACATTGATACATCACCAGAACCGCCGTCAGTGCCTGGCTGCGGAAACAGCACTTCCATCAGCATATGACTACATCAGCATATGAGTTCAACACAAGACCCATCATCAGTACATGAATACAGCACCAGAGACACCATCAGCACATAAACACAGCACCAAGCTTAACACAGAGATCCATTGCAATGGCGCAATGGTCAACAGCAAAATACGCTGCAACTATACTATCTGCTTGCTACAGGCTTCAAATAACACCACCACACCATAGGGACAACTACTTCTGCAAATCAGTTAGGCATGCAATTCTACACAGAAAGCACTATGAACAAAACGCGGAGTAAAAAGAAACAAGCTTCAGCATCGACCTACCTGGGATGAAACGAGTGCACGGGACCTCTAAAAAGCTGTGCTTGGCCCGTACGGGGATCGAACCCGCGACCTTGGCGTTATTAGCACCACGCTCTAACCAACTGAGCTAACCGGCCATGGGTGGGGCGTTTATCCCCTACGCAAAGAACTGGAAATAGGTATGAGCGCAAATAATTCCCTTTTGGGGGGGGGATGGATTTATCACACAATGTAGAGACTTCTGGTGGCAGTAAAGTGACAATCAAACAATAAAATATCAAAAGCCCCTGAATATGAATTTATTGCCAGCAGGATCAGCTTCTCGGAGCAAATTCAAGAATATAAGAGAGGCCTCCCCGTCGGGGAATCGAACCCCGGTCTCCCGCGTGACAGGCGGGGATACTTACCACTATACTAACGAGGATTGGCTGTGCCGTCACCTCTGGCATCGCACTCCGAGAAAGTGCACACGCGGTATGTGAATGATCAGATGAACCCCTGTTGGCCAGGCTCCTTTTTCGTTTTGGCACTTTCAGACAAGGGAGGCGAGACTGTGAAGAAAACTGCAATTTTTGGGAGAGAGAGCAGCCGCCCTAATGATGGCAAAGCTGTCTATAGTGTCTGGGAGCTTTTGTCAAACTTTTGCTCGGCAGACCAATAATGGCCTCATTCAGACAGCTGTATTTTCAGGACGGCATACTGACCCTAGCATGACCTAATATCAAGTCTAGTAAGTTAAAGATTGCCACAGCTACATTGATACATCACCAGAACCGCCGTCAGTGCCTGGCTGCGGAAACAGCACTTCCATCAGCATATGACTACATCAGCATATGAGTTCAACACAAGACCCATCATCAGTACATGAATACAGCACCAGAGACACCATCAGCACATAAACACAGCACCAAGCTTAACACAGAGATCCATTGCAATGGCGCAATGGTCAACAGCAAAATACGCTGCAACTATACTATCTGCTTGCTACAGGCTTCAAATAACACCACCACACCATAGGGACAACTACTTCTGCAAATCAGTTAGGCATGCAATTCTACACAGAAAGCACTATGAACAAAACGCGGAGTAAAAAGAAACAAGCTTCAGCATCGACCTACCTGGGATGAAACGAGTGCACGGGACCTCTAAAAAGCTGTGCTTGGCCCGTACGGGGATCGAACCCGCGACCTTGGCGTTATTAGCACCACGCTCTAACCAACTGAGCTAACCGGCCATGGGTGGGGCGTTTATCCCCTACGCAAAGAACTGGAAATAGGTATGAGCGCAAATAATTCCCTTTTGGGGGGGGGATGGATTTATCACACAATGTAGAGACTTCTGGTGGCAGTAAAGTGACAATCAAACAATAAAATATCAAAAGCCCCTGAATATGAATTTATTGCCAGCAGGATCAGCTTCTCGGAGCAAATTCAAGAATATAAGAGAGGCCTCCCCGTCGGGGAATCGAACCCCGGTCTCCCGCGTGACAGGCGGGGATACTTACCACTATACTAACGAGGATTGGCTGTGCCGTCACCTCTGGCATCGCACTCCGAGAAAGTGCACACGCGGTATGTGAATGATCAGATGAACCCCTGTTGGCCAGGCTCCTTTTTCGTTTTGGCACTTTCAGACAAGGGAGGCGAGACTGTGAAGAAAACTGCAATTTTTGGGAGAGAGAGCAGCCGCCCTAATGATGGCAAAGCTGTCTATAGTGTCTGGGAGCTTTTGTCAAACTTTTGCTCGGCAGACCAATAATGGCCTCATTCAGACAGCTGTATTTTCAGGACAGCATACTGACCCTAGCATGACCTAATATCAAGTCTAGTAAGTTAAAGATTGCCACAGCTACATTGATACATCACCAGAACCGCCGTCAGTGCCTGGCTGCGGAAACAGCACTTCCATCAGCATATGACTACATCAGCATATGAGTTCAACACAAGACCCATCATCAGTACATGAATACAGCACCAGAGACACCATCAGCACATAAACACAGCACCAAGCTTAACACAGAGATCCATTGCAATGGCGCAATGGTCAACAGCAAAATACGCTGCAACTATACTATCTGCTTGCTACAGGCTTCAAATAACACCACCACACCATAGGGACAACTACTTCTGCAAATCAGTTAGGCATGCAATTCTACACAGAAAGCACTATGAACAAAACGCGGAGTAAAAAGAAACAAGCTTCAGCATCGACCTACCTGGGATGAAACGAGTGCACGGGACCTCTAAAAAGCTGTGCTTGGCCCGTACGGGGATCGAACCCGCGACCTTGGCGTTATTAGCACCACGCTCTAACCAACTGAGCTAACCGGCCATGGGTGGGGCGTTTATCCCCTACGCAAAGAACTGGAAATAGGTATGAGCGCAAATAATTCCCTTTTGGGGGGGGGATGGATTTATCACACAATGTAGAGACTTCTGGTGGCAGTAAAGTGACAATCAAACAATAAAATATCAAAAGCCCCTGAATATGAATTTATTGCCAGCAGGATCAGCTTCTCGGAGCAAATTCAAGAATATAAGAGAGGCCTCCCCGTCGGGGAATCGAACCCCGGTCTCCCGCGTGACAGGCGGGGATACTTACCACTATACTAACGAGGATTGGCTGTGCCGTCACCTCTGGCATCGCACTCCGAGAAAGTGCACACGCGGTATGTGAATGATCAGATGAACCCCTGTTGGCCAGGCTCCTTTTTCGTTTTGGCACTTTCAGACAAGGGAGGCGAGACTGTGAAGAAAACTGCAATTTTTGGGAGAGAGAGCAGCCGCCCTAATGATGGCAAAGCTGTCTATAGTGTCTGGGAGCTTTTGTCAAACTTTTGCTCGGCAGACCAATAATGGCCTCATTCAGACAGCTGTATTTTCAGGACGGCATACTGACCCTAGCATGACCTAATATCAAGTCTAGTAAGTTAAAGATTGCCACAGCTACATTGATACATCACCAGAACCGCCGTCAGTGCCTGGCTGCGGAAACAGCACTTCCATCAGCATATGACTACATCAGCATATGAGTTCAACACAAGACCCATCATCAGTACATGAATACAGCACCAGAGACACCATCAGCACATAAACACAGCACCAAGCTTAACACAGAGATCCATTGCAATGGCGCAATGGTCAACAGCAAAATACGCTGCAACTATACTATCTGCTTGCTACAGGCTTCAAATAACACCACCACACCATAGGGACAACTACTTCTGCAAATCAGTTAGGCATGCAATTCTACACAGAAAGCACTATGAACAAAACGCGGAGTAAAAAGAAACAAGCTTCAGCATCGACCTACCTGGGATGAAACGAGTGCACGGGACCTCTAAAAAGCTGTGCTTGGCCCGTACGGGGATCGAACCCGCGACCTTGGCGTTATTAGCACCACGCTCTAACCAACTGAGCTAACCGGCCATGGGTGGGGCGTTTATCCCCTACGCAAAGAACTGGAAATAGGTATGAGCGCAAATAATTCCGTTTTGGGGGGGGGATGGATTTATCACACAATGTAGAGACTTCTGGTGGCAGTAAAGTGACAATCAAACAATAAAATATCAAAAGCCCCTGAATATGAATTTATTGCCAGCAGGATCAGCTTCTCGGAGCAAATTCAAGAATATAAGAGAGGCCTCCCCGTCGGGGAATCGAACCCCGGTCTCCCGCGTGACAGGCGGGGATACTTACCACTATACTAACGAGGATTGGCTGTGCCGTCACCTCTGGCATCGCACTCCGAGAAAGTGCACACGCGGTATGTGAATGATCAGATGAACCCCTGTTGGCCAGGCTCCTTTTTCGTTTTGGCACTTTCAGACAAGGGAGGCGAGACTGTGAAGAAAACTGCAATTTTTGGGAGAGAGAGCAGCCGCCCTAATGATGGCAAAGCTGTCTATAGTGTCTGGGAGCTTTTGTCAAACTTTTGCTCGGCAGACCAATAATGGCCTCATTCAGACAGCTGTATTTTCAGGACGGCATACTGACCCTAGCATGACCTAATATCAAGTCTAGTAAGTTAAAGATTGCCACAGCTACATTGATACATCACCAGAACCGCCGTCAGTGCCTGGCTGCGGAAACAGCACTTCCATCAGCATATGACTACATCAGCATATGAGTTCAACACAAGACCCATCATCAGTACATGAATACAGCACCAGAGACACCATCAGCACATAAACACAGCACCAAGCTTAACACAGAGATCCATTGCAATGGCGCAATGGTCAACAGCAAAATACGCTGCAACTATACTATCTGCTTGCTACAGGCTTCAAATAACACCACCACACCATAGGGACAACTACTTCTGCAAATCAGTTAGGCATGCAATTCTACACAGAAAGCACTATGAACAAAACGCGGAGTAAAAAGAAACAAGCTTCAGCATCGACCTACCTGGGATGAAACGAGTGCACGGGACCTCTAAAAAGCTGTGCTTGGCCCGTACGGGGATCGAACCCGCGACCTTGGCGTTATTAGCACCACGCTCTAACCAACTGAGCTAACCGGCCATGGGTGGGGCGTTTATCCCCTACGCAAAGAACTGGAAATAGGTATGAGCGCAAATAATTCCCTTTTGGGGGGGGGATGGATTTATCACACAATGTAGAGACTTCTGGTGGCAGTAAAGTGACAATCAAACAATAAAATATCAAAAGCCCCTGAATATGAATTTATTGCCAGCAGGATCAGCTTCTCGGAGCAAATTCAAGAATATAAGAGAGGCCTCCCCGTCGGGGAATCGAACCCCGGTCTCCCGCGTGACAGGCGGGGATACTTACCACTATACTAACGAGGATTGGCTGTGCCGTCACCTCTGGCATCGCACTCCGAGAAAGTGCACACGCGGTATGTGAATGATCAGATGAACCCCTGTTGGCCAGGCTCCTTTTTCGTTTTGGCACTTTCAGACAAGGGAGGCGAGACTGTGAAGAAAACTGCAATTTTTGGGAGAGAGAGCAGCCGCCCTAATGATGGCAAAGCTGTCTATAGTGTCTGGGAGCTTTTGTCAAACTTTTGCTCGGCAGACCAATAATGGCCTCATTCAGACAGCTGTATTTTCAGGACGGCATACTGACCCTAGCATGACCTAATATCAAGTCTAGTAAGTTAAAGATTGCCACAGCTACATTGATACATCACCAGAACCGCCGTCAGTGCCTGGCTGCGGAAACAGCACTTCCATCAGCATATGACTACATCAGCATATGAGTTCAACACAAGACCCATCATCAGTACATGAATACAGCACCAGAGACACCATCAGCACATAAACACAGCACCAAGCTTAACACAGAGATCCATTGCAATGGCGCAATGGTCAACAGCAAAATACGCTGCAACTATACTATCTGCTTGCTACAGGCTTCAAATAACACCACCACACCATAGGGACAACTACTTCTGCAAATCAGTTAGGCATGCAATTCTACACAGAAAGCACTATGAACAAAACGCGGAGTAAAAAGAAACAAGCTTCAGCATCGACCTACCTGGGATGAAACGAGTGCACGGGACCTCTAAAAAGCTGTGCTTGGCCCGTACGGGGATCGAACCCGCGACCTTGGCGTTATTAGCACCACGCTCTAACCAACTGAGCTAACCGGCCATGGGTGGGGCGTTTATCCCCTACGCAAAGAACTGGAAATAGGTATGAGCGCAAATAATTCCCTTTTGGGGGGGGGATGGATTTATCACACAATGTAGAGACTTCTGGTGGCAGTAAAGTGACAATCAAACAATAAAATATCAAAAGCCCCTGAATATGAATTTATTGCCAGCAGGATCAGCTTCTCGGAGCAAATTCAAGAATATAAGAGAGGCCTCCCCGTCGGGGAATCGAACCCCGGTCTCCCGCGTGACAGGCGGGGATACTTACCACTATACTAACGAGGATTGGCTGTGCCGTCACCTCTGGCATTGCACTCCGAGAAAGTGCACACGCGGTATGTGAATGATCAGATGAACCCCTGTTGGCCAGGCTCCTTTTTCGTTTTGGCACTTTCAGACAAGGGAGGCGAGACTGTGAAGAAAACTGCAATTTTTGGGAGAGAGAGCAGCCGCCCTAATGATGGCAAAGCTGTCTATAGTGTCTGGGAGCTTTTGTCAAACTTTTGCTCGGCAGACCAATAATGGCCTCATTCAGACAGCTGTATTTTCAGGACGGCATACTGACCCTAGCATGACCTAATATCAAGTCTAGTAAGTTAAAGATTGCCACAGCTACATTGATACATCACCAGAACCGCCGTCAGTGCCTGGCTGCGGAAACAGCACTTCCATCAGCATATGACTACATCAGCATATGAGTTCAACACAAGACCCATCATCAGTACATGAATACAGCACCAGAGACACCATCAGCACATAAACACAGCACCAAGCTTAACACAGAGATCCATTGCAATGGCGCAATGGTCAACAGCAAAATACGCTGCAACTATACTATCTGCTTGCTACAGGCTTCAAATAACACCACCACACCATAGGGACAACTACTTCTGCAAATCAGTTAGGCATGCAATTCTACACAGAAAGCACTATGAACAAAACGCGGAGTAAAAAGAAACAAGCTTCAGCATCGACCTACCTGGGATGAAACGAGTGCACGGGACCTCTAAAAAGCTGTGCTTGGCCCGTACGGGGATCGAACCCGCGACCTTGGCGTTATTAGCACCACGCTCTAACCAACTGAGCTAACCGGCCATGGGTGGGGCGTTTATCCCCTACGCAAAGAACTGGAAATAGGTATGAGCGCAAATAATTCCCTTTTGGGGGGGGGATGGATTTATCACACAATGTAGAGACTTCTGGTGGCAGTAAAGTGACAATCAAACAATAAAATATCAAAAGCCCCTGAATATGAATTTATTGCCAGCAGGATCAGCTTCTCGGAGCAAATTCAAGAATATAAGAGAGGCCTCCCCGTCGGGGAATCGAACCCCGGTCTCCCGCGTGACAGGCGGGGATACTTACCACTATACTAACGAGGATTGGCTGTGCCGTCACCTCTGGCATCGCACTCCGAGAAAGTGCACACGCGGTATGTGAATGATCAGATGAACCCCTGTTGGCCAGGCTCCTTTTTCGTTTTGGCACTTTCAGACAAGGGAGGCGAGACTGTGAAGAAAACTGCAATTTTTGGGAGAGAGAGCAGCCGCCCTAATGATGGCAAAGCTGTCTATAGTGTCTGGGAGCTTTTGTCAAACTTTTGCTCGGCAGACCAATAATGGCCTCATTCAGACAGCTGTATTTTCAGGACGGCATACTGACCCTAGCATGACCTAATATCAAGTCTAGTAAGTTAAAGATTGCCACAGCTACATTGATACATCACCAGAACCGCCGTCAGTGCCTGGCTGCGGAAACAGCACTTCCATCAGCATATGACTACATCAGCATATGAGTTCAACACAAGACCCATCATCAGTACATGAATACAGCACCAGAGACACCATCAGCACATAAACACAGCACCAAGCTTAACACAGAGATCCATTGCAATGGCGCAATGGTCAACAGCAAAATACGCTGCAACTATACTATCTGCTTGCTACAGGCTTCAAATAACACCACCACACCATAGGGACAACTACTTCTGCAAATCAGTTAGGCATGCAATTCTACACAGAAAGCACTATGAACAAAACGCGGAGTAAAAAGAAACAAGCTTCAGCATCGACCTACCTGGGATGAAACGAGTGCACGGGACCTCTAAAAAGCTGTGCTTGGCCCGTACGGGGATCGAACCCGCGACCTTGGCGTTATTAGCACCACGCTCTAACCAACTGAGCTAACCGGCCATGGGTGGGGCGTTTATCCCCTACGCAAAGAACTGGAAATAGGTATGAGCGCAAATAATTCCGTTTTGGGGGGGGGATGGATTTATCACACAATGTAGAGACTTCTGGTGGCAGTAAAGTGACAATCAAACAATAAAATATCAAAAGCCCCTGAATATGAATTTATTGCCAGCAGGATCAGCTTCTCGGAGCAAATTCAAGAATATAAGAGAGGCCTCCCCGTCGGGGAATCGAACCCCGGTCTCCCGCGTGACAGGCGGGGATACTTACCACTATACTAACGAGGATTGGCTGTGCCGTCACCTCTGGCATCGCACTCCGAGAAAGTGCACACGCGGTATGTGAATGATCAGATGAACCCCTGTTGGCCAGGCTCCTTTTTCGTTTTGGCACTTTCAGACAAGGGAGGCGAGACTGTGAAGAAAACTGCAATTTTTGGGAGAGAGAGCAGCCGCCCTAATGATGGCAAAGCTGTCTATAGTGTCTGGGAGCTTTTGTCAAACTTTTGCTCGGCAGACCAATAATGGCCTCATTCAGACAGCTGTATTTTCAGGACGGCATACTGACCCTAGCATGACCTAATATCAAGTCTAGTAAGTTAAAGATTGCCACAGCTACATTGATACATCACCAGAACCGCCGTCAGTGCCTGGCTGCGGAAACAGCACTTCCATCAGCATATGACTACATCAGCATATGAGTTCAACACAAGACCCATCATCAGTACATGAATACAGCACCAGAGACACCATCAGCACATAAACACAGCACCAAGCTTAACACAGAGATCCATTGCAATGGCGCAATGGTCAACAGCAAAATACGCTGCAACTATACTATCTGCTTGCTACAGGCTTCAAATAACACCACCACACCATAGGGACAACTACTTCTGCAAATCAGTTAGGCATGCAATTCTACACAGAAAGCACTATGAACAAAACGCGGAGTAAAAAGAAACAAGCTTCAGCATCGACCTACCTGGGATGAAACGAGTGCACGGGACCTCTAAAAAGCTGTGCTTGGCCCGTACGGGGATCGAACCCGCGACCTTGGCGTTATTAGCACCACGCTCTAACCAACTGAGCTAACCGGCCATGGGTGGGGCGTTTATCCCCTACGCAAAGAACTGGAAATAGGTATGAGCGCAAATAATTCCCTTTTGGGGGGGGGATGGATTTATCACACAATGTAGAGACTTCTGGTGGCAGTAAAGTGACAATCAAACAATAAAATATCAAAAGCCCCTGAATATGAATTTATTGCCAGCAGGATCAGCTTCTCGGAGCAAATTCAAGAATATAAGAGAGGCCTCCCCGTCGGGGAATCGAACCCCGGTCTCCCGCGTGACAGGCGGGGATACTTACCACTATACTAACGAGGATTGGCTGTGCCGTCACCTCTGGCATCGCACTCCGAGAAAGTGCACACGCGGTATGTGAATGATCAGATGAACCCCTGTTGGCCAGGCTCCTTTTTCGTTTTGGCACTTTCAGACAAGGGAGGCGAGACTGTGAAGAAAACTGCAATTTTTGGGAGAGAGAGCAGCCGCCCTAATGATGGCAAAGCTGTCTATAGTGTCTGGGAGCTTTTGTCAAACTTTTGCTCGGCAGACCAATAATGGCCTCATTCAGACAGCTGTATTTTCAGGACGGCATACTGACCCTAGCATGACCTAATATCAAGTCTAGTAAGTTAAAGATTGCCACAGCTACATTGATACATCACCAGAACCGCCGTCAGTGCCTGGCTGCGGAAACAGCACTTCCATCAGCATATGACTACATCAGCATATGAGTTCAACACAAGACCCATCATCAGTACATGAATACAGCACCAGAGACACCATCAGCACATAAACACAGCACCAAGCTTAACACAGAGATCCATTGCAATGGCGCAATGGTCAACAGCAAAATACGCTGCAACTATACTATCTGCTTGCTACAGGCTTCAAATAACACCACCACACCATAGGGACAACTACTTCTGCAAATCAGTTAGGCATGCAATTCTACACAGAAAGCACTATGAACAAAACGCGGAGTAAAAAGAAACAAGCTTCAGCATCGACCTACCTGGGATGAAACGAGTGCACGGGACCTCTAAAAAGCTGTGCTTGGCCCGTACGGGGATCGAACCCGCGACCTTGGCGTTATTAGCACCACGCTCTAACCAACTGAGCTAACCGGCCATGGGTGGGGCGTTTATCCCCTACGCAAAGAACTGGAAATAGGTATGAGCGCAAATAATTCCGTTTTGGGGGGGGGATGGATTTATCACACAATGTAGAGACTTCTGGTGGCAGTAAAGTGACAATCAAACAATAAAATATCAAAAGCCCCTGAATATGAATTTATTGCCAGCAGGATCAGCTTCTCGGAGCAAATTCAAGAATATAAGAGAGGCCTCCCCGTCGGGGAATCGAACCCCGGTCTCCCGCGTGACAGGCGGGGATACTTACCACTATACTAACGAGGATTGGCTGTGCCGTCACCTCTGGCATCGCACTCCGAGAAAGTGCACACGCGGTATGTGAATGATCAGATGAACCCCTGTTGGCCAGGCTCCTTTTTCGTTTTGGCACTTTCAGACAAGGGAGGCGAGACTGTGAAGAAAACTGCAATTTTTGGGAGAGAGAGCAGCCGCCCTAATGATGGCAAAGCTGTCTATAGTGTCTGGGAGCTTTTGTCAAACTTTTGCTCGGCAGACCAATAATGGCCTCATTCAGACAGCTGTATTTTCAGGACGGCATACTGACCCTAGCATGACCTAATATCAAGTCTAGTAAGTTAAAGATTGCCACAGCTACATTGATACATCACCAGAACCGCCGTCAGTGCCTGGCTGCGGAAACAGCACTTCCATCAGCATATGACTACATCAGCATATGAGTTCAACACAAGACCCATCATCAGTACATGAATACAGCACCAGAGACACCATCAGCACATAAACACAGCACCAAGCTTAACACAGAGATCCATTGCAATGGCGCAATGGTCAACAGCAAAATACGCTGCAACTATACTATCTGCTTGCTACAGGCTTCAAATAACACCACCACACCATAGGGACAACTACTTCTGCAAATCAGTTAGGCATGCAATTCTACACAGAAAGCACTATGAACAAAACGCGGAGTAAAAAGAAACAAGCTTCAGCATCGACCTACCTGGGATGAAACGAGTGCACGGGACCTCTAAAAAGCTGTGCTTGGCCCGTACGGGGATCGAACCCGCGACCTTGGCGTTATTAGCACCACGCTCTAACCAACTGAGCTAACCGGCCATGGGTGGGGCGTTTATCCCCTACGCAAAGAACTGGAAATAGGTATGAGCGCAAATAATTCCGTTTTGGGGGGGGGATGGATTTATCACACAATGTAGAGACTTCTGGTGGCAGTAAAGTGACAATCAAACAATAAAATATCAAAAGCCCCTGAATATGAATTTATTGCCAGCAGGATCAGCTTCTCGGAGCAAATTCAAGAATATAAGAGAGGCCTCCCCGTCGGGGAATCGAACCCCGGTCTCCCGCGTGACAGGCGGGGATACTTACCACTATACTAACGAGGATTGGCTGTGCCGTCACCTCTGGCATCGCACTCCGAGAAAGTGCACACGCGGTATGTGAATGATCAGATGAACCCCTGTTGGCCAGGCTCCTTTTTCGTTTTGGCACTTTCAGACAAGGGAGGCGAGACTGTGAAGAAAACTGCAATTTTTGGGAGAGAGAGCAGCCGCCCTAATGATGGCAAAGCTGTCTATAGTGTCTGGGAGCTTTTGTCAAACTTTTGCTCGGCAGACCAATAATGGCCTCATTCAGACAGCTGTATTTTCAGGACGGCATACTGACCCTAGCATGACCTAATATCAAGTCTAGTAAGTTAAAGATTGCCACAGCTACATTGATACATCACCAGAACCGCCGTCAGTGCCTGGCTGCGGAAACAGCACTTCCATCAGCATATGACTACATCAGCATATGAGTTCAACACAAGACCCATCATCAGTACATGAATACAGCACCAGAGACACCATCAGCACATAAACACAGCACCAAGCTTAACACAGAGATCCATTGCAATGGCGCAATGGTCAACAGCAAAATACGCTGCAACTATACTATCTGCTTGCTACAGGCTTCAAATAACACCACCACACCATAGGGACAACTACTTCTGCAAATCAGTTAGGCATGCAATTCTACACAGAAAGCACTATGAACAAAACGCGGAGTAAAAAGAAACAAGCTTCAGCATCGACCTACCTGGGATGAAACGAGTGCACGGGACCTCTAAAAAGCTGTGCTTGGCCCGTACGGGGATCGAACCCGCGACCTTGGCGTTATTAGCACCACGCTCTAACCAACTGAGCTAACCGGCCATGGGTGGGGCGTTTATCCCCTACGCAAAGAACTGGAAATAGGTATGAGCGCAAATAATTCCGTTTTGGGGGGGGGATGGATTTATCACACAATGTAGAGACTTCTGGTGGCAGTAAAGTGACAATCAAACAATAAAATATCAAAAGCCCCTGAATATGAATTTATTGCCAGCAGGATCAGCTTCTCGGAGCAAATTCAAGAATATAAGAGAGGCCTCCCCGTCGGGGAATCGAACCCCGGTCTCCCGCGTGACAGGCGGGGATACTTACCACTATACTAACGAGGATTGGCTGTGCCGTCACCTCTGGCATCGCACTCCGAGAAAGTGCACACGCGGTATGTGAATGATCAGATGAACCCCTGTTGGCCAGGCTCCTTTTTCGTTTTGGCACTTTCAGACAAGGGAGGCGAGACTGTGAAGAAAACTGCAATTTTTGGGAGAGAGAGCAGCCGCCCTAATGATGGCAAAGCTGTCTATAGTGTCTGGGAGCTTTTGTCAAACTTTTGCTCGGCAGACCAATAATGGCCTCATTCAGACAGCTGTATTTTCAGGACGGCATACTGACCCTAGCATGACCTAATATCAAGTCTAGTAAGTTAAAGATTGCCACAGCTACATTGATACATCACCAGAACCGCCGTCAGTGCCTGGCTGCGGAAACAGCACTTCCATCAGCATATGACTACATCAGCATATGAGTTCAACACAAGACCCATCATCAGTACATGAATACAGCACCAGAGACACCATCAGCACATAAACACAGCACCAAGCTTAACACAGAGATCCATTGCAATGGCGCAATGGTCAACAGCAAAATACGCTGCAACTATACTATCTGCTTGCTACAGGCTTCAAATAACACCACCACACCATAGGGACAACTACTTCTGCAAATCAGTTAGGCATGCAATTCTACACAGAAAGCACTATGAACAAAACGCGGAGTAAAAAGAAACAAGCTTCAGCATCGACCTACCTGGGATGAAACGAGTGCACGGGACCTCTAAAAAGCTGTGCTTGGCCCGTACGGGGATCGAACCCGCGACCTTGGCGTTATTAGCACCACGCTCTAACCAACTGAGCTAACCGGCCATGGGTGGGGCGTTTATCCCCTACGCAAAGAACTGGAAATAGGTATGAGCGCAAATAATTCCGTTTTGGGGGGGGGATGGATTTATCACACAATGTAGAGACTTCTGGTGGCAGTAAAGTGACAATCAAACAATAAAATATCAAAAGCCCCTGAATATGAATTTATTGCCAGCAGGATCAGCTTCTCGGAGCAAATTCAAGAATATAAGAGAGGCCTCCCCGTCGGGGAATCGAACCCCGGTCTCCCGCGTGACAGGCGGGGATACTTACCACTATACTAACGAGGATTGGCTGTGCCGTCACCTCTGGCATCGCACTCCGAGAAAGTGCACACGCGGTATGTGAATGATCAGATGAACCCCTGTTGGCCAGGCTCCTTTTTCGTTTTGGCACTTTCAGACAAGGGAGGCGAGACTGTGAAGAAAACTGCAATTTTTGGGAGAGAGAGCAGCCGCCCTAATGATGGCAAAGCTGTCTATAGTGTCTGGGAGCTTTTGTCAAACTTTTGCTCGGCAGACCAATAATGGCCTCATTCAGACAGCTGTATTTTCAGGACGGCATACTGACCCTAGCATGACCTAATATCAAGTCTAGTAAGTTAAAGATTGCCACAGCTACATTGATACATCACCAGAACCGCCGTCAGTGCCTGGCTGCGGAAACAGCACTTCCATCAGCATATGACTACATCAGCATATGAGTTCAACACAAGACCCATCATCAGTACATGAATACAGCACCAGAGACACCATCAGCACATAAACACAGCACCAAGCTTAACACAGAGATCCATTGCAATGGCGCAATGGTCAACAGCAAAATACGCTGCAACTATACTATCTGCTTGCTACAGGCTTCAAATAACACCACCACACCATAGGGACAACTACTTCTGCAAATCAGTTAGGCATGCAATTCTACACAGAAAGCACTATGAACAAAACGCGGAGTAAAAAGAAACAAGCTTCAGCATCGACCTACCTGGGATGAAACGAGTGCACGGGACCTCTAAAAAGCTGTGCTTGGCCCGTACGGGGATCGAACCCGCGACCTTGGCGTTATTAGCACCACGCTCTAACCAACTGAGCTAACCGGCCATGGGTGGGGCGTTTATCCCCTACGCAAAGAACTGGAAATAGGTATGAGCGCAAATAATTCCCTTTTGGGGGGGGGATGGATTTATCACACAATGTAGAGACTTCTGGTGGCAGTAAAGTGACAATCAAACAATAAAATATCAAAAGCCCCTGAATATGAATTTATTGCCAGCAGGATCAGCTTCTCGGAGCAAATTCAAGAATATAAGAGAGGCCTCCCCGTCGGGGAATCGAACCCCGGTCTCCCGCGTGACAGGCGGGGATACTTACCACTATACTAACGAGGATTGGCTGTGCCGTCACCTCTGGCATCGCACTCCGAGAAAGTGCACACGCGGTATGTGAATGATCAGATGAACCCCTGTTGGCCAGGCTCCTTTTTCGTTTTGGCACTTTCAGACAAGGGAGGCGAGACTGTGAAGAAAACTGCAATTTTTGGGAGAGAGAGCAGCCGCCCTAATGATGGCAAAGCTGTCTATAGTGTCTGGGAGCTTTTGTCAAACTTTTGCTCGGCAGACCAATAATGGCCTCATTCAGACAGCTGTATTTTCAGGACGGCATACTGACCCTAGCATGACCTAATATCAAGTCTAGTAAGTTAAAGATTGCCACAGCTACATTGATACATCACCAGAACCGCCGTCAGTGCCTGGCTGCGGAAACAGCACTTCCATCAGCATATGACTACATCAGCATATGAGTTCAACACAAGACCCATCATCAGTACATGAATACAGCACCAGAGACACCATCAGCACATAAACACAGCACCAAGCTTAACACAGAGATCCATTGCAATGGCGCAATGGTCAACAGCAAAATACGCTGCAACTATACTATCTGCTTGCTACAGGCTTCAAATAACACCACCACACCATAGGGACAACTACTTCTGCAAATCAGTTAGGCATGCAATTCTACACAGAAAGCACTATGAACAAAACGCGGAGTAAAAAGAAACAAGCTTCAGCATCGACCTACCTGGGATGAAACGAGTGCACGGGACCTCTAAAAAGCTGTGCTTGGCCCGTACGGGGATCGAACCCGCGACCTTGGCGTTATTAGCACCACGCTCTAACCAACTGAGCTAACCGGCCATGGGTGGGGCGTTTATCCCCTACGCAAAGAACTGGAAATAGGTATGAGCGCAAATAATTCCCTTTTGGGGGGGGGATGGATTTATCACACAATGTAGAGACTTCTGGTGGCAGTAAAGTGACAATCAAACAATAAAATATCAAAAGCCCCTGAATATGAATTTATTGCCAGCAGGATCAGCTTCTCGGAGCAAATTCAAGAATATAAGAGAGGCCTCCCCGTCGGGGAATCGAACCCCGGTCTCCCGCGTGACAGGCGGGGATACTTACCACTATACTAACGAGGATTGGCTGTGCCGTCACCTCTGGCATCGCACTCCGAGAAAGTGCACACGCGGTATGTGAATGATCAGATGAACCCCTGTTGGCCAGGCTCCTTTTTCGTTTTGGCACTTTCAGACAAGGGAGGCGAGACTGTGAAGAAAACTGCAATTTTTGGGAGAGAGAGCAGCCGCCCTAATGATGGCAAAGCTGTCTATAGTGTCTGGGAGCTTTTGTCAAACTTTTGCTCGGCAGACCAATAATGGCCTCATTCAGACAGCTGTATTTTCAGGACGGCATACTGACCCTAGCATGACCTAATATCAAGTCTAGTAAGTTAAAGATTGCCACAGCTACATTGATACATCACCAGAACCGCCGTCAGTGCCTGGCTGCGGAAACAGCACTTCCATCAGCATATGACTACATCAGCATATGAGTTCAACACAAGACCCATCATCAGTACATGAATACAGCACCAGAGACACCATCAGCACATAAACACAGCACCAAGCTTAACACAGAGATCCATTGCAATGGCGCAATGGTCAACAGCAAAATACGCTGCAACTATACTATCTGCTTGCTACAGGCTTCAAATAACACCACCACACCATAGGGACAACTACTTCTGCAAATCAGTTAGGCATGCAATTCTACACAGAAAGCACTATGAACAAAACGCGGAGTAAAAAGAAACAAGCTTCAGCATCGACCTACCTGGGATGAAACGAGTGCACGGGACCTCTAAAAAGCTGTGCTTGGCCCGTACGGGGATCGAACCCGCGACCTTGGCGTTATTAGCACCACGCTCTAACCAACTGAGCTAACCGGCCATGGGTGGGGCGTTTATCCCCTACGCAAAGAACTGGAAATAGGTATGAGCGCAAATAATTCCGTTTTGGGGGGGGGATGGATTTATCACACAATGTAGAGACTTCTGGTGGCAGTAAAGTGACAATCAAACAATAAAATATCAAAAGCCCCTGAATATGAATTTATTGCCAGCAGGATCAGCTTCTCGGAGCAAATTCAAGAATATAAGAGAGGCCTCCCCGTCGGGGAATCGAACCCCGGTCTCCCGCGTGACAGGCGGGGATACTTACCACTATACTAACGAGGATTGGCTGTGCCGTCACCTCTGGCATCGCACTCCGAGAAAGTGCACACGCGGTATGTGAATGATCAGATGAACCCCTGTTGGCCAGGCTCCTTTTTCGTTTTGGCACTTTCAGACAAGGGAGGCGAGACTGTGAAGAAAACTGCAATTTTTGGGAGAGAGAGCAGCCGCCCTAATGATGGCAAAGCTGTCTATAGTGTCTGGGAGCTTTTGTCAAACTTTTGCTCGGCAGACCAATAATGGCCTCATTCAGACAGCTGTATTTTCAGGACGGCATACTGACCCTAGCATGACCTAATATCAAGTCTAGTAAGTTAAAGATTGCCACAGCTACATTGATACATCACCAGAACCGCCGTCAGTGCCTGGCTGCGGAAACAGCACTTCCATCAGCATATGACTACATCAGCATATGAGTTCAACACAAGACCCATCATCAGTACATGAATACAGCACCAGAGACACCATCAGCACATAAACACAGCACCAAGCTTAACACAGAGATCCATTGCAATGGCGCAATGGTCAACAGCAAAATACGCTGCAACTATACTATCTGCTTGCTACAGGCTTCAAATAACACCACCACACCATAGGGACAACTACTTCTGCAAATCAGTTAGGCATGCAATTCTACACAGAAAGCACTATGAACAAAACGCGGAGTAAAAAGAAACAAGCTTCAGCATCGACCTACCTGGGATGAAACGAGTGCACGGGACCTCTAAAAAGCTGTGCTTGGCCCGTACGGGGATCGAACCCGCGACCTTGGCGTTATTAGCACCACGCTCTAACCAACTGAGCTAACCGGCCATGGGTGGGGCGTTTATCCCCTACGCAAAGAACTGGAAATAGGTATGAGCGCAAATAATTCCCTTTTGGGGGGGGGATGGATTTATCACACAATGTAGAGACTTCTGGTGGCAGTAAAGTGACAATCAAACAATAAAATATCAAAAGCCCCTGAATATGAATTTATTGCCAGCAGGATCAGCTTCTCGGAGCAAATTCAAGAATATAAGAGAGGCCTCCCCGTCGGGGAATCGAACCCCGGTCTCCCGCGTGACAGGCGGGGATACTTACCACTATACTAACGAGGATTGGCTGTGCCGTCACCTCTGGCATCGCACTCCGAGAAAGTGCACACGCGGTATGTGAATGATCAGATGAACCCCTGTTGGCCAGGCTCCTTTTTCGTTTTGGCACTTTCAGACAAGGGAGGCGAGACTGTGAAGAAAACTGCAATTTTTGGGAGAGAGAGCAGCCGCCCTAATGATGGCAAAGCTGTCTATAGTGTCTGGGAGCTTTTGTCAAACTTTTGCTCGGCAGACCAATAATGGCCTCATTCAGACAGCTGTATTTTCAGGACGGCATACTGACCCTAGCATGACCTAATATCAAGTCTAGTAAGTTAAAGATTGCCACAGCTACATTGATACATCACCAGAACCGCCGTCAGTGCCTGGCTGCGGAAACAGCACTTCCATCAGCATATGACTACATCAGCATATGAGTTCAACACAAGACCCATCATCAGTACATGAATACAGCACCAGAGACACCATCAGCACATAAACACAGCACCAAGCTTAACACAGAGATCCATTGCAATGGCGCAATGGTCAACAGCAAAATACGCTGCAACTATACTATCTGCTTGCTACAGGCTTCAAATAACACCACCACACCATAGGGACAACTACTTCTGCAAATCAGTTAGGCATGCAATTCTACACAGAAAGCACTATGAACAAAACGCGGAGTAAAAAGAAACAAGCTTCAGCATCGACCTACCTGGGATGAAACGAGTGCACGGGACCTCTAAAAAGCTGTGCTTGGCCCGTACGGGGATCGAACCCGCGACCTTGGCGTTATTAGCACCACGCTCTAACCAACTGAGCTAACCGGCCATGGGTGGGGCGTTTATCCCCTACGCAAAGAACTGGAAATAGGTATGAGCGCAAATAATTCCCTTTTGGGGGGGGGATGGATTTATCACACAATGTAGAGACTTCTGGTGGCAGTAAAGTGACAATCAAACAATAAAATATCAAAAGCCCCTGAATATGAATTTATTGCCAGCAGGATCAGCTTCTCGGAGCAAATTCAAGAATATAAGAGAGGCCTCCCCGTCGGGGAATCGAACCCCGGTCTCCCGCGTGACAGGCGGGGATACTTACCACTATACTAACGAGGATTGGCTGTGCCGTCACCTCTGGCATCGCACTCCGAGAAAGTGCACACGCGGTATGTGAATGATCAGATGAACCCCTGTTGGCCAGGCTCCTTTTTCGTTTTGGCACTTTCAGACAAGGGAGGCGAGACTGTGAAGAAAACTGCAATTTTTGGGAGAGAGAGCAGCCGCCCTAATGATGGCAAAGCTGTCTATAGTGTCTGGGAGCTTTTGTCAAACTTTTGCTCGGCAGACCAATAATGGCCTCATTCAGACAGCTGTATTTTCAGGACGGCATACTGACCCTAGCATGACCTAATATCAAGTCTAGTAAGTTAAAGATTGCCACAGCTACATTGATACATCACCAGAACCGCCGTCAGTGCCTGGCTGCGGAAACAGCACTTCCATCAGCATATGACTACATCAGCATATGAGTTCAACACAAGACCCATCATCAGTACATGAATACAGCACCAGAGACACCATCAGCACATAAACACAGCACCAAGCTTAACACAGAGATCCATTGCAATGGCGCAATGGTCAACAGCAAAATACGCTGCAACTATACTATCTGCTTGCTACAGGCTTCAAATAACACCACCACACCATAGGGACAACTACTTCTGCAAATCAGTTAGGCATGCAATTCTACACAGAAAGCACTATGAACAAAACGCGGAGTAAAAAGAAACAAGCTTCAGCATCGACCTACCTGGGATGAAACGAGTGCACGGGACCTCTAAAAAGCTGTGCTTGGCCCGTACGGGGATCGAACCCGCGACCTTGGCGTTATTAGCACCACGCTCTAACCAACTGAGCTAACCGGCCATGGGTGGGGCATTTATCCCCTACGCAAAGAACTGGAAATAGGTATGAGCGCAAATAATTCCCTTTTGGGGGGGGGATGGATTTATCACACAATGTAGAGACTTCTGGTGGCAGTAAAGTGACAATCAAACAATAAAATATCAAAAGCCCCTGAATATGAATTTATTGCCAGCAGGATCAGCTTCTCGGAGCAAATTCAAGAATATAAGAGAGGCCTCCCCGTCGGGGAATCGAACCCCGGTCTCCCGCGTGACAGGCGGGGATACTTACCACTATACTAACGAGGATTGGCTGTGCCGTCACCTCTGGCATCGCACTCCGAGAAAGTGCACACGCGGTATGTGAATGATCAGATGAACCCCTGTTGGCCAGGCTCCTTTTTCGTTTTGGCACTTTCAGACAAGGGAGGCGAGACTGTGAAGAAAACTGCAATTTTTGGGAGAGAGAGGAGCCGCCCTAATGATGGCAAAGCTGTCTATAGTGTCTGGGAGCTTTTGTCAAACTTTTGCTCGGCAGACCAATAATGGCCTCATTCAGACAGCTGTATTTTCAGGACGGCATACTGACCCTAGCATGACCTAATATCAAGTCTAGTAAGTTAAAGATTGCCACAGCTACATTGATACATCACCAGAACCGCCGTCAGTGCCTGGCTGCGGAAACAGCACTTCCATCAGCATATGACTACATCAGCATATGAGTTCAACACAAGACCCATCATCAGTACATGAATACAGCACCAGAGACACCATCAGCACATAAACACAGCACCAAGCTTAACACAGAGATCCATTGCAATGGCGCAATGGTCAACAGCAAAATACGCTGCAACTATACTATCTGCTTGCTACAGGCTTCAAATAACACCACCACACCATAGGGACAACTACTTCTGCAAATCAGTTAGGCATGCAATTCTACACAGAAAGCACTATGAACAAAACGCGGAGTAAAAAGAAACAAGCTTCAGCATCGACCTACCTGGGATGAAACGAGTGCACGGGACCTCTAAAAAGCTGTGCTTGGCCCGTACGGGGATCGAACCCGCGACCTTGGCGTTATTAGCACCACGCTCTAACCAACTGAGCTAACCGGCCATGGGTGGGGCGTTTATCCCCTACGCAAAGAACTGGAAATAGGTATGAGCGCAAATAATTCCCTTTTGGGGGGGGGATGGATTTATCACACAATGTAGAGACTTCTGGTGGCAGTAAAGTGACAATCAAACAATAAAATATCAAAAGCCCCTGAATATGAATTTATTGCCAGCAGGATCAGCTTCTCGGAGCAAATTCAAGAATATAAGAGAGGCCTCCCCGTCGGGGAATCGAACCCCGGTCTCCCGCGTGACAGGCGGGGATACTTACCACTATACTAACGAGGATTGGCTGTGCCGTCACCTCTGGCATCGCACTCCGAGAAAGTGCACACGCGGTATGTGAATGATCAGATGAACCCCTGTTGGCCAGGCTCCTTTTTCGTTTTGGCACTTTCAGACAAGGGAGGCGAGACTGTGAAGAAAACTGCAATTTTTGGGAGAGAGAGGAGCCGCCCTAATGATGGCAAAGCTGTCTATAGTGTCTGGGAGCTTTTGTCAAACTTTTGCTCGGCAGACCAATAATGGCCTCATTCAGACAGCTGTATTTTCAGGACGGCATACTGACCCTAGCATGACCTAATATCAAGTCTAGTAAGTTAAAGATTGCCACAGCTACATTGATACATCACCAGAACCGCCGTCAGTGCCTGGCTGCGGAAACAGCACTTCCATCAGCATATGACTACATCAGCATATGAGTTCAACACAAGACCCATCATCAGTACATGAATACAGCACCAGAGACACCATCAGCACATAAACACAGCACCAAGCTTAACACAGAGATCCATTGCAATGGCGCAATGGTCAACAGCAAAATACGCTGCAACTATACTATCTGCTTGCTACAGGCTTCAAATAACACCACCACACCATAGGGACAACTACTTCTGCAAATCAGTTAGGCATGCAATTCTACACAGAAAGCACTATGAACAAAACGCGGAGTAAAAAGAAACAAGCTTCAGCATCGACCTACCTGGGATGAAACGAGTGCACGGGACCTCTAAAAAGCTGTGCTTGGCCCGTACGGGGATCGAACCCGCGACCTTGGCGTTATTAGCACCACGCTCTAACCAACTGAGCTAACCGGCCATGGGTGGGGCGTTTATCCCCTACGCAAAGAACTGGAAATAGGTATGAGCGCAAATAATTCCCTTTTGGGGGGGGGATGGATTTATCACACAATGTAGAGACTTCTGGTGGCAGTAAAGTGACAATCAAACAATAAAATATCAAAAGCCCCTGAATATGAATTTATTGCCAGCAGGATCAGCTTCTCGGAGCAAATTCAAGAATATAAGAGAGGCCTCCCCGTCGGGGAATCAAACCCCGGTCTCCCGCGTGACAGGCGGGGATACTTACCACTATACTAACGAGGATTGGCTGTGCCGTCACCTCTGGCATCGCACTCCGAGAAAGTGCACACGCGGTATGTGAATGATCAGATGAACCCCTGTTGGCCAGGCTCCTTTTTCGTTTTGGCACTTTCAGACAAGGGAGGCGAGACTGTGAAGAAAACTGCAATTTTTGGGAGAGAGAGCAGCCGCCCTAATGATGGCAAAGCTGTCTATAGTGTCTGGGAGCTTTTGTCAAACTTTTGCTCGGCAGACCAATAATGGCCTCATTCAGACAGCTGTATTTTCAGGACGGCATACTGACCCTAGCATGACCTAATATCAAGTCTAGTAAGTTAAAGATTGCCACAGCTACATTGATACATCACCAGAACCGCCGTCAGTGCCTGGCTGCGGAAACAGCACTTCCATCAGCATATGACTACATCAGCATATGAGTTCAACACAAGACCCATCATCAGTACATGAATACAGCACCAGAGACACCATCAGCACATAAACACAGCACCAAGCTTAACACAGAGATCCATTGCAATGGCGCAATGGTCAACAGCAAAATACGCTGCAACTATACTATCTGCTTGCTACAGGCTTCAAATAACACCACCACACCATAGGGACAACTACTTCTGCAAATCAGTTAGGCATGCAATTCTACACAGAAAGCACTATGAACAAAACGCGGAGTAAAAAGAAACAAGCTTCAGCATCGACCTACCTGGGATGAAACGAGTGCACGGGACCTCTAAAAAGCTGTGCTTGGCCCGTACGGGGATCGAACCCGCGACCTTGGCGTTATTAGCACCACGCTCTAACCAACTGAGCTAACCGGCCATGGGTGGGGCGTTTATCCCCTACGCAAAGAACTGGAAATAGGTATGAGCGCAAATAATTCCCTTTTGGGGGGGGGATGGATTTATCACACAATGTAGAGACTTCTGGTGGCAGTAAAGTGACAATCAAACAATAAAATATCAAAAGCCCCTGAATATGAATTTATTGCCAGCAGGATCAGCTTCTCGGAGCAAATTCAAGAATATAAGAGAGGCCTCCCCGTCGGGGAATCGAACCCCGGTCTCCCGCGTGACAGGCGGGGATACTTACCACTATACTAACGAGGATTGGCTGTGCCGTCACCTCTGGCATCGCACTCCGAGAAAGTGCACACGCGGTATGTGAATGATCAGATGAACCCCTGTTGGCCAGGCTCCTTTTTCGTTTTGGCACTTTCAGACAAGGGAGGCGAGACTGTGAAGAAAACTGCAATTTTTGGGAGAGAGAGCAGCCGCCCTAATGATGGCAAAGCTGTCTATAGTGTCTGGGAGCTTTTGTCAAACTTTTGCTCGGCAGACCAATAATGGCCTCATTCAGACAGCTGTATTTTCAGGACGGCATACTGACCCTAGCATGACCTAATATCAAGTCTAGTAAGTTAAAGATTGCCACAGCTACATTGATACATCACCAGAACCGCCGTCAGTGCCTGGCTGCGGAAACAGCACTTCCATCAGCATATGACTACATCAGCATATGAGTTCAACACAAGACCCATCATCAGTACATGAATACAGCACCAGAGACACCATCAGCACATAAACACAGCACCAAGCTTAACACAGAGATCCATTGCAATGGCGCAATGGTCAACAGCAAAATACGCTGCAACTATACTATCTGCTTGCTACAGGCTTCAAATAACACCACCACACCATAGGGACAACTACTTCTGCAAATCAGTTAGGCATGCAATTCTACACAGAAAGCACTATGAACAAAACGCGGAGTAAAAAGAAACAAGCTTCAGCATCGACCTACCTGGGATGAAACGAGTGCACGGGACCTCTAAAAAGCTGTGCTTGGCCCGTACGGGGATCGAACCCGCGACCTTGGCGTTATTAGCACCACGCTCTAACCAACTGAGCTAACCGGCCATGGGTGGGGCGTTTATCCCCTACGCAAAGAACTGGAAATAGGTATGAGCGCAAATAATTCCCTTTTGGGGGGGGGATGGATTTATCACACAATGTAGAGACTTCTGGTGGCAGTAAAGTGACAATCAAACAATAAAATATCAAAAGCCCCTGAATATGAATTTATTGCCAGCAGGATCAGCTTCTCGGAGCAAATTCAAGAATATAAGAGAGGCCTCCCCGTCGGGGAATCGAACCCCGGTCTCCCGCGTGACAGGCGGGGATACTTACCACTATACTAACGAGGATTGGCTGTGCCGTCACCTCTGGCATCGCACTCCGAGAAAGTGCACACGCGGTATGTGAATGATCAGATGAACCCCTGTTGGCCAGGCTCCTTTTTCGTTTTGGCACTTTCAGACAAGGGAGGCGAGACTGTGAAGAAAACTGCAATTTTTGGGAGAGAGAGCAGCCGCCCTAATGATGGCAAAGCTGTCTATAGTGTCTGGGAGCTTTTGTCAAACTTTTGCTCGGCAGACCAATAATGGCCTCATTCAGACAGCTGTATTTTCAGGACGGCATACTGACCCTAGCATGACCTAATATCAAGTCTAGTAAGTTAAAGATTGCCACAGCTACATTGATACATCACCAGAACCGCCGTCAGTGCCTGGCTGCGGAAACAGCACTTCCATCAGCATATGACTACATCAGCATATGAGTTCAACACAAGACCCATCATCAGTACATGAATACAGCACCAGAGACACCATCAGCACATAAACACAGCACCAAGCTTAACACAGAGATCCATTGCAATGGCGCAATGGTCAACAGCAAAATACGCTGCAACTATACTATCTGCTTGCTACAGGCTTCAAATAACACCACCACACCATAGGGACAACTACTTCTGCAAATCAGTTAGGCATGCAATTCTACACAGAAAGCACTATGAACAAAACGCGGAGTAAAAAGAAACAAGCTTCAGCATCGACCTACCTGGGATGAAACGAGTGCACGGGACCTCTAAAAAGCTGTGCTTGGCCCGTACGGGGATCGAACCCGCGACCTTGGCGTTATTAGCACCACGCTCTAACCAACTGAGCTAACCGGCCATGGGTGGGGCGTTTATCCCCTACGCAAAGAACTGGAAATAGGTATGAGCGCAAATAATTCCGTTTTGGGGGGGGGATGGATTTATCACACAATGTAGAGACTTCTGGTGGCAGTAAAGTGACAATCAAACAATAAAATATCAAAAGCCCCTGAATATGAATTTATTGCCAGCAGGATCAGCTTCTCGGAGCAAATTCAAGAATATAAGAGAGGCCTCCCCGTCGGGGAATCGAACCCCGGTCTCCCGCGTGACAGGCGGGGATACTTACCACTATACTAACGAGGATTGGCTGTGCCGTCACCTCTGGCATCGCACTCCGAGAAAGTGCACACGCGGTATGTGAATGATCAGATGAACCCCTGTTGGCCAGGCTCCTTTTTCGTTTTGGCACTTTCAGACAAGGGAGGCGAGACTGTGAAGAAAACTGCAATTTTTGGGAGAGAGAGCAGCCGCCCTAATGATGGCAAAGCTGTCTATAGTGTCTGGGAGCTTTTGTCAAACTTTTGCTCGGCAGACCAATAATGGCCTCATTCAGACAGCTGTATTTTCAGGACGGCATACTGACCCTAGCATGACCTAATATCAAGTCTAGTAAGTTAAAGATTGCCACAGCTACATTGATACATCACCAGAACCGCCGTCAGTGCCTGGCTGCGGAAACAGCACTTCCATCAGCATATGACTACATCAGCATATGAGTTCAACACAAGACCCATCATCAGTACATGAATACAGCACCAGAGACACCATCAGCACATAAACACAGCACCAAGCTTAACACAGAGATCCATTGCAATGGCGCAATGGTCAACAGCAAAATACGCTGCAACTATACTATCTGCTTGCTACAGGCTTCAAATAACACCACCACACCATAGGGACAACTACTTCTGCAAATCAGTTAGGCATGCAATTCTACACAGAAAGCACTATGAACAAAACGCGGAGTAAAAAGAAACAAGCTTCAGCATCGACCTACCTGGGATGAAACGAGTGCACGGGACCTCTAAAAAGCTGTGCTTGGCCCGTACGGGGATCGAACCCGCGACCTTGGCGTTATTAGCACCACGCTCTAACCAACTGAGCTAACCGGCCATGGGTGGGGCGTTTATCCCCTACGCAAAGAACTGGAAATAGGTATGAGCGCAAATAATTCCGTTTTGGGGGGGGGATGGATTTATCACACAATGTAGAGACTTCTGGTGGCATTAAAGTGACAATCAAACAATAAAATATCAAAAGCCCCTGAATATGAATTTATTGCCAGCAGGATCAGCTTCTCGGAGCAAATTCAAGAATATAAGAGAGGCCTCCCCGTCGGGGAATCGAACCCCGGTCTCCCGCGTGACAGGCGGGGATACTTACCACTATACTAACGAGGATTGGCTGTGCCGTCACCTCTGGCATCGCACTCCGAGAAAGTGCACACGCGGTATGTGAATGATCAGATGAACCCCTGTTGGCCAGGCTCCTTTTTCGTTTTGGCACTTTCAGACAAGGGAGGCGAGACTGTGAAGAAAACTGCAATTTTTGGGAGAGAGAGCAGCCGCCCTAATGATGGCAAAGCTGTCTATAGTGTCTGGGAGCTTTTGTCAAACTTTTGCTCGGCAGACCAATAATGGCCTCATTCAGACAGCTGTATTTTCAGGACGGCATACTGACCCTAGCATGACCTAATATCAAGTCTAGTAAGTTAAAGATTGCCACAGCTACATTGATACATCACCAGAACCGCCGTCAGTGCCTGGCTGCGGAAACAGCACTTCCATCAGCATATGACTACATCAGCATATGAGTTCAACACAAGACCCATCATCAGTACATGAATACAGCACCAGAGACACCATCAGCACATAAACACAGCACCAAGCTTAACACAGAGATCCATTGCAATGGCGCAATGGTCAACAGCAAAATACGCTGCAACTATACTATCTGCTTGCTACAGGCTTCAAATAACACCACCACACCATAGGGACAACTACTTCTGCAAATCAGTTAGGCATGCAATTCTACACAGAAAGCACTATGAACAAAACGCGGAGTAAAAAGAAACAAGCTTCAGCATCGACCTACCTGGGATGAAACGAGTGCACGGGACCTCTAAAAAGCTGTGCTTGGCCCGTACGGGGATCGAACCCGCGACCTTGGCGTTATTAGCACCACGCTCTAACCAACTGAGCTAACCGGCCATGGGTGGGGCGTTTATCCCCTACGCAAAGAACTGGAAATAGGTATGAGCGCAAATAATTCCCTTTTGGGGGGGAGATGGATTTATCACACAATGTAGAGACTTCTGGTGGCAGTAAAGTGACAATCAAACAATAAAATATCAAAAGCCCCTGAATATGAATTTATTGCCAGCAGGATCAGCTTCTCGGAGCAAATTCAAGAATATAAGAGAGGCCTCCCCGTCGGGGAATCGAACCCCGGTCTCCCGCGTGACAGGCGGGGATACTTACCACTATACTAACGAGGATTGGCTGTGCCGTCACCTCTGGCATCGCACTCCGAGAAAGTGCACACGCGGTATGTGAATGATCAGATGAACCCCTGTTGGCCAGGCTCCTTTTTCGTTTTGGCACTTTCAGACAAGGGAGGCGAGACTGTGAAGAAAACTGCAATTTTTGGGAGAGAGAGCAGCCGCCCTAATGATGGCAAAGCTGTCTATAGTGTCTGGGAGCTTTTGTCAAACTTTTGCTCGGCAGACCAATAATGGCCTCATTCAGACAGCTGTATTTTCAGGACGGCATACTGACCCTAGCATGACCTAATATCAAGTCTAGTAAGTTAAAGATTGCCACAGCTACATTGATACATCACCAGAACCGCCGTCAGTGCCTGGCTGCGGAAACAGCACTTCCATCAGCATATGACTACATCAGCATATGAGTTCAACACAAGATCCATCATCAGTACATGAATACAGCACCAGAGACACCATCAGCACATAAACACAGCACCAAGCTTAACACAGAGATCCATTGCAATGGCGCAATGGTCAACAGCAAAATACGCTGCAACTATACTATCTGCTTGCTACAGGCTTCAAATAACACCACCACACCATAGGGACAACTACTTCTGCAAATCAGTTAGGCATGCAATTCTACACAGAAAGCACTATGAACAAAACGCGGAGTAAAAAGAAACAAGCTTCAGCATCGACCTACCTGGGATGAAACGAGTGCACGGGACCTCTAAAAAGCTGTGCTTGGCCCGTACGGGGATCGAACCCGCGACCTTGGCGTTATTAGCACCACGCTCTAACCAACTGAGCTAACCGGCCATGGGTGGGGCGTTTATCCCCTACGCAAAGAACTGGAAATAGGTATGAGCGCAAATAATTCCCTTTTGGGGGGGGGATGGATTTATCACACAATGTAGAGACTTCTGGTGGCAGTAAAGTGACAATCAAACAATAAAATATCAAAAGCCCCTGAATATGAATTTATTGCCAGCAGGATCAGCTTCTCGGAGCAAATTCAAGAATATAAGAGAGGCCTCCCCGTCGGGGAATCGAACCCCGGTCTCCCGCGTGACAGGCGGGGATACTTACCACTATACTAACGAGGATTGGCTGTGCCGTCACCTCTGGCATCGCACTCCGAGAAAGTGCACACGCGGTATGTGAATGATCAGATGAACCCCTGTTGGCCAGGCTCCTTTTTCGTTTTGGCACTTTCAGACAAGGGAGGCGAGACTGTGAAGAAAACTGCAATTTTTGGGAGAGAGAGCAGCCGCCCTAATGATGGCAAAGCTGTCTATAGTGTCTGGGAGCTTTTGTCAAACTTTTGCTCGGCAGACCAATAATGGCCTCATTCAGACAGCTGTATTTTCAGGACGGCATACTGACCCTAGCATGACCTAATATCAAGTCTAGTAAGTTAAAGATTGCCACAGCTACATTGATACATCACCAGAACCGCCGTCAGTGCCTGGCTGCGGAAACAGCACTTCCATCAGCATATGACTACATCAGCATATGAGTTCAACACAAGACCCATCATCAGTACATGAATACAGCACCAGAGACACCATCAGCACATAAACACAGCACCAAGCTTAACACAGAGATCCATTGCAATGGCGCAATGGTCAACAGCAAAATACGCTGCAACTATACTATCTGCTTGCTACAGGCTTCAAATAACACCACCACACCATAGGGACAACTACTTCTGCAAATCAGTTAGGCATGCAATTCTACACAGAAAGCACTATGAACAAAACGCGGAGTAAAAAGAAACAAGCTTCAGCATCGACCTACCTGGGATGAAACGAGTGCACGGGACCTCTAAAAAGCTGTGCTTGGCCCGTACGGGGATCGAACCCGCGACCTTGGCGTTATTAGCACCACGCTCTAACCAACTGAGCTAACCGGCCATGGGTGGGGCGTTTATCCCCTACGCAAAGAACTGGAAATAGGTATGAGCGCAAATAATTCCGTTTTGGGGGGGGGATGGATTTATCACACAATGTAGAGACTTCTGGTGGCAGTAAAGTGACAATCAAACAATAAAATATCAAAAGCCCCTGAATATGAATTTATTGCCAGCAGGATCAGCTTCTCGGAGCAAATTCAAGAATATAAGAGAGGCCTCCCCGTCGGGGAATCGAACCCCGGTCTCCCGCGTGACAGGCGGGGATACTTACCACTATACTAACGAGGATTGGCTGTGCCGTCACCTCTGGCATCGCACTCCGAGAAAGTGCACACGCGGTATGTGAATGATCAGATGAACCCCTGTTGGCCAGGCTCCTTTTTCGTTTTGGCACTTTCAGACAAGGGAGGCGAGACTGTGAAGAAAACTGCAATTTTTGGGAGAGAGAGCAGCCGCCCTAATGATGGCAAAGCTGTCTATAGTGTCTGGGAGCTTTTGTCAAACTTTTGCTCGGCAGACCAATAATGGCCTCATTCAGACAGCTGTATTTTCAGGACGGCATACTGACCCTAGCATGACCTAATATCAAGTCTAGTAAGTTAAAGATTGCCACAGCTACATTGATACATCACCAGAACCGCCGTCAGTGCCTGGCTGCGGAAACAGCACTTCCATCAGCATATGACTACATCAGCATATGAGTTCAACACAAGACCCATCATCAGTACATGAATACAGCACCAGAGACACCATCAGCACATAAACACAGCACCAAGCTTAACACAGAGATCCATTGCAATGGCGCAATGGTCAACAGCAAAATACGCTGCAACTATACTATCTGCTTGCTACAGGCTTCAAATAACACCACCACACCATAGGGACAACTACTTCTGCAAATCAGTTAGGCATGCAATTCTACACAGAAAGCACTATGAACAAAACGCGGAGTAAAAAGAAACAAGCTTCAGCATCGACCTACCTGGGATGAAACGAGTGCACGGGACCTCTAAAAAGCTGTGCTTGGCCCGTACGGGGATCGAACCCGCGACCTTGGCGTTATTAGCACCACGCTCTAACCAACTGAGCTAACCGGCCATGGGTGGGGCGTTTATCCCCTACGCAAAGAACTGGAAATAGGTATGAGCGCAAATAATTCCGTTTTGGGGGGGGGATGGATTTATCACACAATGTAGAGACTTCTGGTGGCAGTAAAGTGACAATCAAACAATAAAATATCAAAAGCCCCTGAATATGAATTTATTGCCAGCAGGATCAGCTTCTCGGAGCAAATTCAAGAATATAAGAGAGGCCTCCCCGTCGGGGAATCGAACCCCGGTCTCCCGCGTGACAGGCGGGGATACTTACCACTATACTAACGAGGATTGGCTGTGCCGTCACCTCTGGCATCGCACTCCGAGAAAGTGCACACGCGGTATGTGAATGATCAGATGAACCCCTGTTGGCCAGGCTCCTTTTTCGTTTTGGCACTTTCAGACAAGGGAGGCGAGACTGTGAAGAAAACTGCAATTTTTGGGAGAGAGAGCAGCCGCCCTAATGATGGCAAAGCTGTCTATAGTGTCTGGGAGCTTTTGTCAAACTTTTGCTCGGCAGACCAATAATGGCCTCATTCAGACAGCTGTATTTTCAGGACGGCATACTGACCCTAGCATGACCTAATATCAAGTCTAGTAAGTTAAAGATTGCCACAGCTACATTGATACATCACCAGAACCGCCGTCAGTGCCTGGCTGCGGAAACAGCACTTCCATCAGCATATGACTACATCAGCATATGAGTTCAACACAAGACCCATCATCAGTACATGAATACAGCACCAGAGACACCATCAGCACATAAACACAGCACCAAGCTTAACACAGAGATCCATTGCAATGGCGCAATGGTCAACAGCAAAATACGCTGCAACTATACTATCTGCTTGCTACAGGCTTCAAATAACACCACCACACCATAGGGACAACTACTTCTGCAAATCAGTTAGGCATGCAATTCTACACAGAAAGCACTATGAACAAAACGCGGAGTAAAAAGAAACAAGCTTCAGCATCGACCTACCTGGGATGAAACGAGTGCACGGGACCTCTAAAAAGCTGTGCTTGGCCCGTACGGGGATCGAACCCGCGACCTTGGCGTTATTAGCACCACGCTCTAACCAACTGAGCTAACCGGCCATGGGTGGGGCGTTTATCCCCTACGCAAAGAACTGGAAATAGGTATGAGCGCAAATAATTCCCTTTTGGGGGGGGATGGATTTATCACACAATGTAGAGACTTCTGGTGGCAGTAAAGTGACAATCAAACAATAAAATATCAAAAGCCCCTGAATATGAATTTATTGCCAGCAGGATCAGCTTCTCGGAGCAAATTCAAGAATATAAGAGAGGCCTCCCCGTCGGGGAATCGAACCCCGGTCTCCCGCGTGACAGGCGGGGATACTTACCACTATACTAACGAGGATTGGCTGTGCCGTCACCTCTGGCATCGCACTCCGAGAAAGTGCACACGCGGTATGTGAATGATCAGATGAACCCCTGTTGGCCAGGCTCCTTTTTCGTTTTGGCACTTTCAGACAAGGGAGGCGAGACTGTGAAGAAAACTGCAATTTTTGGGAGAGAGAGCAGCCGCCCTAATGATGGCAAAGCTGTCTATAGTGTCTGGGAGCTTTTGTCAAACTTTTGCTCGGCAGACCAATAATGGCCTCATTCAGACAGCTGTATTTTCAGGACGGCATACTGACCCTAGCATGACCTAATATCAAGTCTAGTAAGTTAAAGATTGCCACAGCTACATTGATACATCACCAGAACCGCCGTCAGTGCCTGGCTGCGGAAACAGCACTTCCATCAGCATATGACTACATCAGCATATGAGTTCAACACAAGACCCATCATCAGTACATGAATACAGCACCAGAGACACCATCAGCACATAAACACAGCACCAAGCTTAACACAGAGATCCATTGCAATGGCGCAATGGTCAACAGCAAAATACGCTGCAACTATACTATCTGCTTGCTACAGGCTTCAAATAACACCACCACACCATAGGGACAACTACTTCTGCAAATCAGTTAGGCATGCAATTCTACACAGAAAGCACTATGAACAAAACGCGGAGTAAAAAGAAACAAGCTTCAGCATCGACCTACCTGGGATGAAACGAGTGCACGGGACCTCTAAAAAGCTGTGCTTGGCCCGTACGGGGATCGAACCCGCGACCTTGGCGTTATTAGCACCACGCTCTAACCAACTGAGCTAACCGGCCATGGGTGGGGCGTTTATCCCCTACGCAAAGAACTGGAAATAGGTATGAGCGCAAATAATTCCGTTTTGGGGGGGGGATGGATTTATCACACAATGTAGAGACTTCTGGTGGCAGTAAAGTGACAATCAAACAATAAAATATCAAAAGCCCCTGAATATGAATTTATTGCCAGCAGGATCAGCTTCTCGGAGCAAATTCAAGAATATAAGAGAGGCCTCCCCGTCGGGGAATCGAACCCCGGTCTCCCGCGTGACAGGCGGGGATACTTACCACTATACTAACGAGGATTGGCTGTGCCGTCACCTCTGGCATCGCACTCCGAGAAAGTGCACACGCGGTATGTGAATGATCAGATGAACCCCTGTTGGCCAGGCTCCTTTTTCGTTTTGGCACTTTCAGACAAGGGAGGCGAGACTGTGAAGAAAACTGCAATTTTTGGGAGAGAGAGCAGCCGCCCTAATGATGGCAAAGCTGTCTATAGTGTCTGGGAGCTTTTGTCAAACTTTTGCTCGGCAGACCAATAATGGCCTCATTCAGACAGCTGTATTTTCAGGACGGCATACTGACCCTAGCATGACCTAATATCAAGTCTAGTAAGTTAAAGATTGCCACAGCTACATTGATACATCACCAGAACCGCCGTCAGTGCCTGGCTGCGGAAACAGCACTTCCATCAGCATATGACTACATCAGCATATGAGTTCAACACAAGACCCATCATCAGTACATGAATACAGCACCAGAGACACCATCAGCACATAAACACAGCACCAAGCTTAACACAGAGATCCATTGCAATGGCGCAATGGTCAACAGCAAAATACGCTGCAACTATACTATCTGCTTGCTACAGGCTTCAAATAACACCACCACACCATAGGGACAACTACTTCTGCAAATCAGTTAGGCATGCAATTCTACACAGAAAGCACTATGAACAAAACGCGGAGTAAAAAGAAACAAGCTTCAGCATCGACCTACCTGGGATGAAACGAGTGCACGGGACCTCTAAAAAGCTGTGCTTGGCCCGTACGGGGATCGAACCCGCGACCTTGGCGTTATTAGCACCACGCTCTAACCAACTGAGCTAACCGGCCATGGGTGGGGCGTTTATCCCCTACGCAAAGAACTGGAAATAGGTATGAGCGCAAATAATTCCGTTTTGGGGGGGGGATGGATTTATCACACAATGTAGAGACTTCTGGTGGCAGTAAAGTGACAATCAAACAATAAAATATCAAAAGCCCCTGAATATGAATTTATTGCCAGCAGGATCAGCTTCTCGGAGCAAATTCAAGAATATAAGAGAGGCCTCCCCGTCGGGGAATCGAACCCCGGTCTCCCGCGTGACAGGCGGGGATACTTACCACTATACTAACGAGGATTGGCTGTGCCGTCACCTCTGGCATCGCACTCCGAGAAAGTGCACACGCGGTATGTGAATGATCAGATGAACCCCTGTTGGCCAGGCTCCTTTTTCGTTTTGGCACTTTCAGACAAGGGAGGCGAGACTGTGAAGAAAACTGCAATTTTTGGGAGAGAGAGCAGCCGCCCTAATGATGGCAAAGCTGTCTATAGTGTCTGGGAGCTTTTGTCAAACTTTTGCTCGGCAGACCAATAATGGCCTCATTCAGACAGCTGTATTTTCAGGACGGCATACTGACCCTAGCATGACCTAATATCAAGTCTAGTAAGTTAAAGATTGCCACAGCTACATTGATACATCACCAGAACCGCCGTCAGTGCCTGGCTGCGGAAACAGCACTTCCATCAGCATATGACTACATCAGCATATGAGTTCAACACAAGACCCATCATCAGTACATGAATACAGCACCAGAGACACCATCAGCACATAAACACAGCACCAAGCTTAACACAGAGATCCATTGCAATGGCGCAATGGTCAACAGCAAAATACGCTGCAACTATACTATCTGCTTGCTACAGGCTTCAAATAACACCACCACACCATAGGGACAACTACTTCTGCAAATCAGTTAGGCATGCAATTCTACACAGAAAGCACTATGAACAAAACGCGGAGTAAAAAGAAACAAGCTTCAGCATCGACCTACCTGGGATGAAACGAGTGCACGGGACCTCTAAAAAGCTGTGCTTGGCCCGTACGGGGATCGAACCCGCGACCTTGGCGTTATTAGCACCACGCTCTAACCAACTGAGCTAACCGGCCATGGGTGGGGCGTTTATCCCCTACGCAAAGAACTGGAAATAGGTATGAGCGCAAATAATTCCGTTTTGGGGGGGGGATGGATTTATCACACAATGTAGAGACTTCTGGTGGCAGTAAAGTGACAATCAAACAATAAAATATCAAAAGCCCCTGAATATGAATTTATTGCCAGCAGGATCAGCTTCTCGGAGCAAATTCAAGAATATAAGAGAGGCCTCCCCGTCGGGGAATCGAACCCCGGTCTCCCGCGTGACAGGCGGGGATACTTACCACTATACTAACGAGGATTGGCTGTGCCGTCACCTCTGGCATCGCACTCCGAGAAAGTGCACACGCGGTATGTGAATGATCAGATGAACCCCTGTTGGCCAGGCTCCTTTTTCGTTTTGGCACTTTCAGACAAGGGAGGCGAGACTGTGAAGAAAACTGCAATTTTTGGGAGAGAGAGCAGCCGCCCTAATGATGGCAAAGCTGTCTATAGTGTCTGGGAGCTTTTGTCAAACTTTTGCTCGGCAGACCAATAATGGCCTCATTCAGACAGCTGTATTTTCAGGACGGCATACTGACCCTAGCATGACCTAATATCAAGTCTAGTAAGTTAAAGATTGCCACAGCTACATTGATACATCACCAGAACCGCCGTCAGTGCCTGGCTGCGGAAACAGCACTTCCATCAGCATATGACTACATCAGCATATGAGTTCAACACAAGACCCATCATCAGTACATGAATACAGCACCAGAGACACCATCAGCACATAAACACAGCACCAAGCTTAACACAGAGATCCATTGCAATGGCGCAATGGTCAACAGCAAAATACGCTGCAACTATACTATCTGCTTGCTACAGGCTTCAAATAACACCACCACACCATAGGGACAACTACTTCTGCAAATCAGTTAGGCATGCAATTCTACACAGAAAGCACTATGAACAAAACGCGGAGTAAAAAGAAACAAGCTTCAGCATCGACCTACCTGGGATGAAACGAGTGCACGGGACCTCTAAAAAGCTGTGCTTGGCCCGTACGGGGATCGAACCCGCGACCTTGGCGTTATTAGCACCACGCTCTAACCAACTGAGCTAACCGGCCATGGGTGGGGCGTTTATCCCCTACGCAAAGAACTGGAAATAGGTATGAGCGCAAATAATTCCGTTTTGGGGGGGGGATGGATTTATCACACAATGTAGAGACTTCTGGTGGCAGTAAAGTGACAATCAAACAATAAAATATCAAAAGCCCCTGAATATGAATTTATTGCCAGCAGGATCAGCTTCTCGGAGCAAATTCAAGAATATAAGAGAGGCCTCCCCGTCGGGGAATCGAACCCCGGTCTCCCGCGTGACAGGCGGGGATACTTACCACTATACTAACGAGGATTGGCTGTGCCGTCACCTCTGGCATCGCACTCCGAGAAAGTGCACACGCGGTATGTGAATGATCAGATGAACCCCTGTTGGCCAGGCTCCTTTTTCGTTTTGGCACTTTCAGACAAGGGAGGCGAGACTGTGAAGAAAACTGCAATTTTTGGGAGAGAGAGCAGCCGCCCTAATGATGGCAAAGCTGTCTATAGTGTCTGGGAGCTTTTGTCAAACTTTTGCTCGGCAGACCAATAATGGCCTCATTCAGACAGCTGTATTTTCAGGACGGCATACTGACCCTAGCATGACCTAATATCAAGTCTAGTAAGTTAAAGATTGCCACAGCTACATTGATACATCACCAGAACCGCCGTCAGTGCCTGGCTGCGGAAACAGCACTTCCATCAGCATATGACTACATCAGCATATGAGTTCAACACAAGACCCATCATCAGTACATGAATACAGCACCAGAGACACCATCAGCACATAAACACAGCACCAAGCTTAACACAGAGATCCATTGCAATGGCGCAATGGTCAACAGCAAAATACGCTGCAACTATACTATCTGCTTGCTACAGGCTTCAAATAACACCACCACACCATAGGGACAACTACTTCTGCAAATCAGTTAGGCATGCAATTCTACACAGAAAGCACTATGAACAAAACGCGGAGTAAAAAGAAACAAGCTTCAGCATCGACCTACCTGGGATGAAACGAGTGCACGGGACCTCTAAAAAGCTGTGCTTGGCCCGTACGGGGATCGAACCCGCGACCTTGGCGTTATTAGCACCACGCTCTAACCAACTGAGCTAACCGGCCATGGGTGGGGCGTTTATCCCCTACGCAAAGAACTGGAAATAGGTATGAGCGCAAATAATTCCCTTTTGGGGGGGGGATGGATTTATCACACAATGTAGAGACTTCTGGTGGCAGTAAAGTGACAATCAAACAATAAAATATCAAAAGCCCCTGAATATGAATTTATTGCCAGCAGGATCAGCTTCTCGGAGCAAATTCAAGAATATAAGAGAGGCCTCCCCGTCGGGGAATCGAACCCCGGTCTCCCGCGTGACAGGCGGGGATACTTACCACTATACTAACGAGGATTGGCTGTGCCGTCACCTCTGGCATCGCACTCCGAGAAAGTGCACACGCGGTATGTGAATGATCAGATGAACCCCTGTTGGCCAGGCTCCTTTTTCGTTTTGGCACTTTCAGACAAGGGAGGCGAGACTGTGAAGAAAACTGCAATTTTTGGGAGAGAGAGCAGCCGCCCTAATGATGGCAAAGCTGTCTATAGTGTCTGGGAGCTTTTGTCAAACTTTTGCTCGGCAGACCAATAATGGCCTCATTCAGACAGCTGTATTTTCAGGACGGCATACTGACCCTAGCATGACCTAATATCAAGTCTAGTAAGTTAAAGATTGCCACAGCTACATTGATACATCACCAGAACCGCCGTCAGTGCCTGGCTGCGGAAACAGCACTTCCATCAGCATATGACTACATCAGCATATGAGTTCAACACAAGACCCATCATCAGTACATGAATACAGCACCAGAGACACCATCAGCACATAAACACAGCACCAAGCTTAACACAGAGATCCATTGCAATGGCGCAATGGTCAACAGCAAAATACGCTGCAACTATACTATCTGCTTGCTACAGGCTTCAAATAACACCACCACACCATAGGGACAACTACTTCTGCAAATCAGTTAGGCATGCAATTCTACACAGAAAGCACTATGAACAAAACGCGGAGTAAAAAGAAACAAGCTTCAGCATCGACCTACCTGGGATGAAACGAGTGCACGGGACCTCTAAAAAGCTGTGCTTGGCCCGTACGGAGATCGAACCCGCGACCTTGGCGTTATTAGCACCACGCTCTAACCAACTGAGCTAACCGGCCATGGGTGGGGCGTTTATCCCCTACGCAAAGAACTGGAAATAGGTATGAGCGCAAATAATTCCGTTTTGGGGGGGGGATGGATTTATCACACAATGTAGAGACTTCTGGTGGCAGTAAAGTGACAATCAAACAATAAAATATCAAAAGCCCCTGAATATGAATTTATTGCCAGCAGGATCAGCTTCTCGGAGCAAATTCAAGAATATAAGAGAGGCCTCCCCGTCGGGGAATCGAACCCCGGTCTCCCGCGTGACAGGCGGGGATACTTACCACTATACTAACGAGGATTGGCTGTGCCGTCACCTCTGGCATCGCACTCCGAGAAAGTGCACACGCGGTATGTGAATGATCAGATGAACCCCTGTTGGCCAGGCTCCTTTTTCGTTTTGGCACTTTCAGACAAGGGAGGCGAGACTGTGAAGAAAACTGCAATTTTTGGGAGAGAGAGCAGCCGCCCTAATGATGGCAAAGCTGTCTATAGTGTCTGGGAGCTTTTGTCAAACTTTTGCTCGGCAGACCAATAATGGCCTCATTCAGACAGCTGTATTTTCAGGACGGCATACTGACCCTAGCATGACCTAATATCAAGTCTAGTAAGTTAAAGATTGCCACAGCTACATTGATACATCACCAGAACCGCCGTCAGTGCCTGGCTGCGGAAACAGCACTTCCATCAGCATATGACTACATCAGCATATGAGTTCAACACAAGACCCATCATCAGTACATGAATACAGCACCAGAGACACCATCAGCACATAAACACAGCACCAAGCTTAACACAGAGATCCATTGCAATGGCGCAATGGTCAACAGCAAAATACGCTGCAACTATACTATCTGCTTGCTACAGGCTTCAAATAACACCACCACACCATAGGGACAACTACTTCTGCAAATCAGTTAGGCATGCAATTCTACACAGAAAGCACTATGAACAAAACGCGGAGTAAAAAGAAACAAGCTTCAGCATCGACCTACCTGGGATGAAACGAGTGCACGGGACCTCTAAAAAGCTGTGCTTGGCCCGTACGGGGATCGAACCCGCGACCTTGGCGTTATTAGCACCACGCTCTAACCAACTGAGCTAACCGGCCATGGGTGGGGCGTTTATCCCCTACGCAAAGAACTGGAAATAGGTATGAGCGCAAATAATTCCGTTTTGGGGGGGGGATGGATTTATCACACAATGTAGAGACTTCTGGTGGCAGTAAAGTGACAATCAAACAATAAAATATCAAAAGCCCCTGAATATGAATTTATTGCCAGCAGGATCAGCTTCTCGGAGCAAATTCAAGAATATAAGAGAGGCCTCCCCGTCGGGGAATCGAACCCCGGTCTCCCGCGTGACAGGCGGGGATACTTACCACTATACTAACGAGGATTGGCTGTGCCGTCACCTCTGGCATCGCACTCCGAGAAAGTGCACACGCGGTATGTGAATGATCAGATGAACCCCTGTTGGCCAGGCTCCTTTTTCGTTTTGGCACTTTCAGACAAGGGAGGCGAGACTGTGAAGAAAACTGCAATTTTTGGGAGAGAGAGCAGCCGCCCTAATGATGGCAAAGCTGTCTATAGTGTCTGGGAGCTTTTGTCAAACTTTTGCTCGGCAGACCAATAATGGCCTCATTCAGACAGCTGTATTTTCAGGACGGCATACTGACCCTAGCATGACCTAATATCAAGTCTAGTAAGTTAAAGATTGCCACAGCTACATTGATACATCACCAGAACCGCCGTCAGTGCCTGGCTGCGGAAACAGCACTTCCATCAGCATATGACTACATCAGCATATGAGTTCAACACAAGACCCATCATCAGTACATGAATACAGCACCAGAGACACCATCAGCACATAAACACAGCACCAAGCTTAACACAGAGATCCATTGCAATGGCGCAATGGTCAACAGCAAAATACGCTGCAACTATACTATCTGCTTGCTACAGGCTTCAAATAACACCACCACACCATAGGGACAACTACTTCTGCAAATCAGTTAGGCATGCAATTCTACACAGAAAGCACTATGAACAAAACGCGGAGTAAAAAGAAACAAGCTTCAGCATCGACCTACCTGGGATGAAACGAGTGCACGGGACCTCTAAAAAGCTGTGCTTGGCCCGTACGGGGATCGAACCCGCGACCTTGGCGTTATTAGCACCACGCTCTAACCAACTGAGCTAACCGGCCATGGGTGGGGCGTTTATCCCCTACGCAAAGAACTGGAAATAGGTATGAGCGCAAATAATTCCCTTTTGGGGGGGGATGGATTTATCACACAATGTAGAGACTTCTGGTGGCAGTAAAGTGACAATCAAACAATAAAATATCAAAAGCCCCTGAATATGAATTTATTGCCAGCAGGATCAGCTTCTCGGAGCAAATTCAAGAATATAAGAGAGGCCTCCCCGTCGGGGAATCGAACCCCGGTCTCCCGCGTGACAGGCGGGGATACTTACCACTATACTAACGAGGATTGGCTGTGCCGTCACCTCTGGCATCGCACTCCGAGAAAGTGCACACGCGGTATGTGAATGATCAGATGAACCCCTGTTGGCCAGGCTCCTTTTTCGTTTTGGCACTTTCAGACAAGGGAGGCGAGACTGTGAAGAAAACTGCAATTTTTGGGAGAGAGAGCAGCCGCCCTAATGATGGCAAAGCTGTCTATAGTGTCTGGGAGCTTTTGTCAAACTTTTGCTCGGCAGACCAATAATGGCCTCATTCAGACAGCTGTATTTTCAGGACGGCATACTGACCCTAGCATGACCTAATATCAAGTCTAGTAAGTTAAAGATTGCCACAGCTACATTGATACATCACCAGAACCGCCGTCAGTGCCTGGCTGCGGAAACAGCACTTCCATCAGCATATGACTACATCAGCATATGAGTTCAACACAAGACCCATCATCAGTACATGAATACAGCACCAGAGACACCATCAGCACATAAACACAGCACCAAGCTTAACACAGAGATCCATTGCAATGGCGCAATGGTCAACAGCAAAATACGCTGCAACTATACTATCTGCTTGCTACAGGCTTCAAATAACACCACCACACCATAGGGACAACTACTTCTGCAAATCAGTTAGGCATGCAATTCTACACAGAAAGCACTATGAACAAAACGCGGAGTAAAAAGAAACAAGCTTCAGCATCGACCTACCTGGGATGAAACGAGTGCACGGGACCTCTAAAAAGCTGTGCTTGGCCCGTACGGGGATCGAACCCGCGACCTTGGCGTTATTAGCACCACGCTCTAACCAACTGAGCTAACCGGCCATGGGTGGGGCGTTTATCCCCTACGCAAAGAACTGGAAATAGGTATGAGCGCAAATAATTCCGTTTTGGGGGGGGGATGGATTTATCACACAATGTAGAGACTTCTGGTGGCAGTAAAGTGACAATCAAACAATAAAATATCAAAAGCCCCTGAATATGAATTTATTGCCAGCAGGATCAGCTTCTCGGAGCAAATTCAAGAATATAAGAGAGGCCTCCCCGTCGGGGAATCGAACCCCGGTCTCCCGCGTGACAGGCGGGGATACTTACCACTATACTAACGAGGATTGGCTGTGCCGTCACCTCTGGCATCGCACTCCGAGAAAGTGCACACGCGGTATGTGAATGATCAGATGAACCCCTGTTGGCCAGGCTCCTTTTTCGTTTTGGCACTTTCAGACAAGGGAGGCGAGACTGTGAAGAAAACTGCAATTTTTGGGAGAGAGAGCAGCCGCCCTAATGATGGCAAAGCTGTCTATAGTGTCTGGGAGCTTTTGTCAAACTTTTGCTCGGCAGACCAATAATGGCCTCATTCAGACAGCTGTATTTTCAGGACGGCATACTGACCCTAGCATGACCTAATATCAAGTCTAGTAAGTTAAAGATTGCCACAGCTACATTGATACATCACCAGAACCGCCGTCAGTGCCTGGCTGCGGAAACAGCACTTCCATCAGCATATGACTACATCAGCATATGAGTTCAACACAAGACCCATCATCAGTACATGAATACAGCACCAGAGACACCATCAGCACATAAACACAGCACCAAGCTTAACACAGAGATCCATTGCAATGGCGCAATGGTCAACAGCAAAATACGCTGCAACTATACTATCTGCTTGCTACAGGCTTCAAATAACACCACCACACCATAGGGACAACTACTTCTGCAAATCAGTTAGGCATGCAATTCTACACAGAAAGCACTATGAACAAAACGCGGAGTAAAAAGAAACAAGCTTCAGCATCGACCTACCTGGGATGAAACGAGTGCACGGGACCTCTAAAAAGCTGTGCTTGGCCCGTACGGGGATCGAACCCGCGACCTTGGCGTTATTAGCACCACGCTCTAACCAACTGAGCTAACCGGCCATGGGTGGGGCGTTTATCCCCTACGCAAAGAACTGGAAATAGGTATGAGCGCAAATAATTCCGTTTTGGGGGGGGGATGGATTTATCACACAATGTAGAGACTTCTGGTGGCAGTAAAGTGACAATCAAACAATAAAATATCAAAAGCCCCTGAATATGAATTTATTGCCAGCAGGATCAGCTTCTCGGAGCAAATTCAAGAATATAAGAGAGGCCTCCCCGTCGGGGAATCGAACCCCGGTCTCCCGCGTGACAGGCGGGGATACTTACCACTATACTAACGAGGATTGGCTGTGCCGTCACCTCTGGCATCGCACTCCGAGAAAGTGCACACGCGGTATGTGAATGATCAGATGAACCCCTGTTGGCCAGGCTCCTTTTTCGTTTTGGCACTTTCAGACAAGGGAGGCGAGACTGTGAAGAAAACTGCAATTTTTGGGAGAGAGAGCAGCCGCCCTAATGATGGCAAAGCTGTCTATAGTGTCTGGGAGCTTTTGTCAAACTTTTGCTCGGCAGACCAATAATGGCCTCATTCAGACAGCTGTATTTTCAGGACGGCATACTGACCCTAGCATGACCTAATATCAAGTCTAGTAAGTTAAAGATTGCCACAGCTACATTGATACATCACCAGAACCGCCGTCAGTGCCTGGCTGCGGAAACAGCACTTCCATCAGCATATGACTACATCAGCATATGAGTTCAACACAAGACCCATCATCAGTACATGAATACAGCACCAGAGACACCATCAGCACATAAACACAGCACCAAGCTTAACACAGAGATCCATTGCAATGGCGCAATGGTCAACAGCAAAATACGCTGCAACTATACTATCTGCTTGCTACAGGCTTCAAATAACACCACCACACCATAGGGACAACTACTTCTGCAAATCAGTTAGGCATGCAATTCTACACAGAAAGCACTATGAACAAAACGCGGAGTAAAAAGAAACAAGCTTCAGCATCGACCTACCTGGGATGAAACGAGTGCACGGGACCTCTAAAAAGCTGTGCTTGGCCCGTACGGGGATCGAACCCGCGACCTTGGCGTTATTAGCACCACGCTCTAACCAACTGAGCTAACCGGCCATGGGTGGGGCGTTTATCCCCTACGCAAAGAACTGGAAATAGGTATGAGCGCAAATAATTCCGTTTTGGGGGGGGGATGGATTTATCACACAATGTAGAGACTTCTGGTGGCAGTAAAGTGACAATCAAACAATAAAATATCAAAAGCCCCTGAATATGAATTTATTGCCAGCAGGATCAGCTTCTCGGAGCAAATTCAAGAATATAAGAGAGGCCTCCCCGTCGGGGAATCGAACCCCGGTCTCCCGCGTGACAGGCGGGGATACTTACCACTATACTAACGAGGATTGGCTGTGCCGTCACCTCTGGCATCGCACTCCGAGAAAGTGCACACGCGGTATGTGAATGATCAGATGAACCCCTGTTGGCCAGGCTCCTTTTTCGTTTTGGCACTTTCAGACAAGGGAGGCGAGACTGTGAAGAAAACTGCAATTTTTGGGAGAGAGAGCAGCCGCCCTAATGATGGCAAAGCTGTCTATAGTGTCTGGGAGCTTTTGTCAAACTTTTGCTCGGCAGACCAATAATGGCCTCATTCAGACAGCTGTATTTTCAGGACGGCATACTGACCCTAGCATGACCTAATATCAAGTCTAGTAAGTTAAAGATTGCCACAGCTACATTGATACATCACCAGAACCGCCGTCAGTGCCTGGCTGCGGAAACAGCACTTCCATCAGCATATGACTACATCAGCATATGAGTTCAACACAAGACCCATCATCAGTACATGAATACAGCACCAGAGACACCATCAGCACATAAACACAGCACCAAGCTTAACACAGAGATCCATTGCAATGGCGCAATGGTCAACAGCAAAATACGCTGCAACTATACTATCTGCTTGCTACAGGCTTCAAATAACACCACCACACCATAGGGACAACTACTTCTGCAAATCAGTTAGGCATGCAATTCTACACAGAAAGCACTATGAACAAAACGCGGAGTAAAAAGAAACAAGCTTCAGCATCGACCTACCTGGGATGAAACGAGTGCACGGGACCTCTAAAAAGCTGTGCTTGGCCCGTACGGGGATCGAACCCGCGACCTTGGCGTTATTAGCACCACGCTCTAACCAACTGAGCTAACCGGCCATGGGTGGGGCGTTTATCCCCTACGCAAAGAACTGGAAATAGGTATGAGCGCAAATAATTCCCTTTTGGGGGGGGGATGGATTTATCACACAATGTAGAGACTTCTGGTGGCAGTAAAGTGACAATCAAACAATAAAATATCAAAAGCCCCTGAATATGAATTTATTGCCAGCAGGATCAGCTTCTCGGAGCAAATTCAAGAATATAAGAGAGGCCTCCCCGTCGGGGAATCGAACCCCGGTCTCCCGCGTGACAGGCGGGGATACTTACCACTATACTAACGAGGATTGGCTGTGCCGTCACCTCTGGCATCGCACTCCGAGAAAGTGCACACGCGGTATGTGAATGATCAGATGAACCCCTGTTGGCCAGGCTCCTTTTTCGTTTTGGCACTTTCAGACAAGGGAGGCGAGACTGTGAAGAAAACTGCAATTTTTGGGAGAGAGAGCAGCCGCCCTAATGATGGCAAAGCTGTCTATAGTGTCTGGGAGCTTTTGTCAAACTTTTGCTCGGCAGACCAATAATGGCCTCATTCAGACAGCTGTATTTTCAGGACGGCATACTGACCCTAGCATGACCTAATATCAAGTCTAGTAAGTTAAAGATTGCCACAGCTACATTGATACATCACCAGAACCGCCGTCAGTGCCTGGCTGCGGAAACAGCACTTCCATCAGCATATGACTACATCAGCATATGAGTTCAACACAAGACCCATCATCAGTACATGAATACAGCACCAGAGACACCATCAGCACATAAACACAGCACCAAGCTTAACACAGAGATCCATTGCAATGGCGCAATGGTCAACAGCAAAATACGCTGCAACTATACTATCTGCTTGCTACAGGCTTCAAATAACACCACCACACCATAGGGACAACTACTTCTGCAAATCAGTTAGGCATGCAATTCTACACAGAAAGCACTATGAACAAAACGCAGAGTAAAAAGAAACAAGCTTCAGCATCGACCTACCTGGGATGAAACGAGTGCACGGGACCTCTAAAAAGCTGTGCTTGGCCCGTACGGGGATCGAACCCGCGACCTTGGCGTTATTAGCACCACGCTCTAACCAACTGAGCTAACCGGCCATGGGTGGGGCGTTTATCCCCTACGCAAAGAACTGGAAATAGGTATGAGCGCAAATAATTCCCTTTTGGGGGGGGGATGGATTTATCACACAATGTAGAGACTTCTGGTGGCAGTAAAGTGACAATCAAACAATAAAATATCAAAAGCCCCTGAATATGAATTTATTGCCAGCAGGATCAGCTTCTCGGAGCAAATTCAAGAATATAAGAGAGGCCTCCCCGTCGGGGAATCGAACCCCGGTCTCCCGCGTGACAGGCGGGGATACTTACCACTATACTAACGAGGATTGGCTGTGCCGTCACCTCTGGCATCGCACTCCGAGAAAGTGCACACGCGGTATGTGAATGATCAGATGAACCCCTGTTGGCCAGGCTCCTTTTTCGTTTTGGCACTTTCAGACAAGGGAGGCGAGACTGTGAAGAAAACTGCAATTTTTGGGAGAGAGAGCAGCCGCCCTAATGATGGCAAAGCTGTCTATAGTGTCTGGGAGCTTTTGTCAAACTTTTGCTCGGCAGACCAATAATGGCCTCATTCAGACAGCTGTATTTTCAGGACGGCATACTGACCCTAGCATGACCTAATATCAAGTCTAGTAAGTTAAAGATTGCCACAGCTACATTGATACATCACCAGAACCGCCGTCAGTGCCTGGCTGCGGAAACAGCACTTCCATCAGCATATGACTACATCAGCATATGAGTTCAACACAAGACCCATCATCAGTACATGAATACAGCACCAGAGACACCATCAGCACATAAACACAGCACCAAGCTTAACACAGAGATCCATTGCAATGGCGCAATGGTCAACAGCAAAATACGCTGCAACTATACTATCTGCTTGCTACAGGCTTCAAATAACACCACCACACCATAGGGACAACTACTTCTGCAAATCAGTTAGGCATGCAATTCTACACAGAAAGCACTATGAACAAAACGCGGAGTAAAAAGAAACAAGCTTCAGCATCGACCTACCTGGGATGAAACGAGTGCACGGGACCTCTAAAAAGCTGTGCTTGGCCCGTACGGGGATCGAACCCGCGACCTTGGCGTTATTAGCACCACGCTCTAACCAACTGAGCTAACCGGCCATGGGTGGGGCGTTTATCCCCTACGCAAAGAACTGGAAATAGGTATGAGCGCAAATAATTCCGTTTTGGGGGGGGGATGGATTTATCACACAATGTAGAGACTTCTGGTGGCAGTAAAGTGACAATCAAACAATAAAATATCAAAAGCCCCTGAATATGAATTTATTGCCAGCAGGATCAGCTTCTCGGAGCAAATTCAAGAATATAAGAGAGGCCTCCCCGTCGGGGAATCGAACCCCGGTCTCCCGCGTGACAGGCGGGGATACTTACCACTATACTAACGAGGATTGGCTGTGCCGTCACCTCTGGCATCGCACTCCGAGAAAGTGCACACGCGGTATGTGAATGATCAGATGAACCCCTGTTGGCCAGGCTCCTTTTTCGTTTTGGCACTTTCAGACAAGGGAGGCGAGACTGTGAAGAAAACTGCAATTTTTGGGAGAGAGAGCAGCCGCCCTAATGATGGCAAAGCTGTCTATAGTGTCTGGGAGCTTTTGTCAAACTTTTGCTCGGCAGACCAATAATGGCCTCATTCAGACAGCTGTATTTTCAGGACGGCATACTGACCCTAGCATGACCTAATATCAAGTCTAGTAAGTTAAAGATTGCCACAGCTACATTGATACATCACCAGAACCGCCGTCAGTGCCTGGCTGCGGAAACAGCACTTCCATCAGCATATGACTACATCAGCATATGAGTTCAACACAAGACCCATCATCAGTACATGAATACAGCACCAGAGACACCATCAGCACATAAACACAGCACCAAGCTTAACACAGAGATCCATTGCAATGGCGCAATGGTCAACAGCAAAATACGCTGCAACTATACTATCTGCTTGCTACAGGCTTCAAATAACACCACCACACCATAGGGACAACTACTTCTGCAAATCAGTTAGGCATGCAATTCTACACAGAAAGCACTATGAACAAAACGCGGAGTAAAAAGAAACAAGCTTCAGCATCGACCTACCTGGGATGAAACGAGTGCACGGGACCTCTAAAAAGCTGTGCTTGGCCCGTACGGGGATCGAACCCGCGACCTTGGCGTTATTAGCACCACGCTCTAACCAACTGAGCTAACCGGCCATGGGTGGGGCGTTTATCCCCTACGCAAAGAACTGGAAATAGGTATGAGCGCAAATAATTCCGTTTTGGGGGGGGGATGGATTTATCACACAATGTAGAGACTTCTGGTGGCAGTAAAGTGACAATCAAACAATAAAATATCAAAAGCCCCTGAATATGAATTTATTGCCAGCAGGATCAGCTTCTCGGAGCAAATTCAAGAATATAAGAGAGGCCTCCCCGTCGGGGAATCGAACCCCGGTCTCCCGCGTGACAGGCGGGGATACTTACCACTATACTAACGAGGATTGGCTGTGCCGTCACCTCTGGCATCGCACTCCGAGAAAGTGCACACGCGGTATGTGAATGATCAGATGAACCCCTGTTGGCCAGGCTCCTTTTTCGTTTTGGCACTTTCAGACAAGGGAGGCGAGACTGTGAAGAAAACTGCAATTTTTGGGAGAGAGAGCAGCCGCCCTAATGATGGCAAAGCTGTCTATAGTGTCTGGGAGCTTTTGTCAAACTTTTGCTCGGCAGACCAATAATGGCCTCATTCAGACAGCTGTATTTTCAGGACGGCATACTGACCCTAGCATGACCTAATATCAAGTCTAGTAAGTTAAAGATTGCCACAGCTACATTGATACATCACCAGAACCGCCGTCAGTGCCTGGCTGCGGAAACAGCACTTCCATCAGCATATGACTACATCAGCATATGAGTTCAACACAAGACCCATCATCAGTACATGAATACAGCACCAGAGACACCATCAGCACATAAACACAGCACCAAGCTTAACACAGAGATCCATTGCAATGGCGCAATGGTCAACAGCAAAATACGCTGCAACTATACTATCTGCTTGCTACAGGCTTCAAATAACACCACCACACCATAGGGACAACTACTTCTGCAAATCAGTTAGGCATGCAATTCTACACAGAAAGCACTATGAACAAAACGCGGAGTAAAAAGAAACAAGCTTCAGCATCGACCTACCTGGGATGAAACGAGTGCACGGGACCTCTAAAAAGCTGTGCTTGGCCCGTACGGGGATCGAACCCGCGACCTTGGCGTTATTAGCACCACGCTCTAACCAACTGAGCTAACCGGCCATGGGTGGGGCGTTTATCCCCTACGCAAAGAACTGGAAATAGGTATGAGCGCAAATAATTCCCTTTTGGGGGGGGGATGGATTTATCACACAATGTAGAGACTTCTGGTGGCAGTAAAGTGACAATCAAACAATAAAATATCAAAAGCCCCTGAATATGAATTTATTGCCAGCAGGATCAGCTTCTCGGAGCAAATTCAAGAATATAAGAGAGGCCTCCCCGTCGGGGAATCGAACCCCGGTCTCCCGCGTGACAGGCGGGGATACTTACCACTATACTAACGAGGATTGGCTGTGCCGTCACCTCTGGCATCGCACTCCGAGAAAGTGCACACGCGGTATGTGAATGATCAGATGAACCCCTGTTGGCCAGGCTCCTTTTTCGTTTTGGCACTTTCAGACAAGGGAGGCGAGACTGTGAAGAAAACTGCAATTTTTGGGAGAGAGAGCAGCCGCCCTAATGATGGCAAAGCTGTCTATAGTGTCTGGGAGCTTTTGTCAAACTTTTGCTCGGCAGACCAATAATGGCCTCATTCAGACAGCTGTATTTTCAGGACGGCATACTGACCCTAGCATGACCTAATATCAAGTCTAGTAAGTTAAAGATTGCCACAGCTACATTGATACATCACCAGAACCGCCGTCAGTGCCTGGCTGCGGAAACAGCACTTCCATCAGCATATGACTACATCAGCATATGAGTTCAACACAAGACCCATCATCAGTACATGAATACAGCACCAGAGACACCATCAGCACATAAACACAGCACCAAGCTTAACACAGAGATCCATTGCAATGGCGCAATGGTCAACAGCAAAATACGCTGCAACTATACTATCTGCTTGCTACAGGCTTCAAATAACACCACCACACCATAGGGACAACTACTTCTGCAAATCAGTTAGGCATGCAATTCTACACAGAAAGCACTATGAACAAAACGCAGAGTAAAAAGAAACAAGCTTCAGCATCGACCTACCTGGGATGAAACGAGTGCACGGGACCTCTAAAAAGCTGTGCTTGGCCCGTACGGGGATCGAACCCGCGACCTTGGCGTTATTAGCACCACGCTCTAACCAACTGAGCTAACCGGCCATGGGTGGGGCGTTTATCCCCTACGCAAAGAACTGGAAATAGGTATGAGCGCAAATAATTCCCTTTTGGGGGGGGGATGGATTTATCACACAATGTAGAGACTTCTGGTGGCAGTAAAGTGACAATCAAACAATAAAATATCAAAAGCCCCTGAATATGAATTTATTGCCAGCAGGATCAGCTTCTCGGAGCAAATTCAAGAATATAAGAGAGGCCTCCCCGTCGGGGAATCGAACCCCGGTCTCCCGCGTGACAGGCGGGGATACTTACCACTATACTAACGAGGATTGGCTGTGCCGTCACCTCTGGCATCGCACTCCGAGAAAGTGCACACGCGGTATGTGAATGATCAGATGAACCCCTGTTGGCCAGGCTCCTTTTTCGTTTTGGCACTTTCAGACAAGGGAGGCGAGACTGTGAAGAAAACTGCAATTTTTGGGAGAGAGAGCAGCCGCCCTAATGATGGCAAAGCTGTCTATAGTGTCTGGGAGCTTTTGTCAAACTTTTGCTCGGCAGACCAATAATGGCCTCATTCAGACAGCTGTATTTTCAGGACGGCATACTGACCCTAGCATGACCTAATATCAAGTCTAGTAAGTTAAAGATTGCCACAGCTACATTGATACATCACCAGAACCGCCGTCAGTGCCTGGCTGCGGAAACAGCACTTCCATCAGCATATGACTACATCAGCATATGAGTTCAACACAAGACCCATCATCAGTACATGAATACAGCACCAGAGACACCATCAGCACATAAACACAGCACCAAGCTTAACACAGAGATCCATTGCAATGGCGCAATGGTCAACAGCAAAATACGCTGCAACTATACTATCTGCTTGCTACAGGCTTCAAATAACACCACCACACCATAGGGACAACTACTTCTGCAAATCAGTTAGGCATGCAATTCTACACAGAAAGCACTATGAACAAAACGCGGAGTAAAAAGAAACAAGCTTCAGCATCGACCTACCTGGGATGAAACGAGTGCACGGGACCTCTAAAAAGCTGTGCTTGGCCCGTACGGGGATCGAACCCGCGACCTTGGCGTTATTAGCACCACGCTCTAACCAACTGAGCTAACCGGCCATGGGTGGGGCGTTTATCCCCTACGCAAAGAACTGGAAATAGGTATGAGCGCAAATAATTCCGTTTTGGGGGGGGGATGGATTTATCACACAATGTAGAGACTTCTGGTGGCAGTAAAGTGACAATCAAACAATAAAATATCAAAAGCCCCTGAATATGAATTTATTGCCAGCAGGATCAGCTTCTCGGAGCAAATTCAAGAATATAAGAGAGGCCTCCCCGTCGGGGAATCGAACCCCGGTCTCCCGCGTGACAGGCGGGGATACTTACCACTATACTAACGAGGATTGGCTGTGCCGTCACCTCTGGCATCGCACTCCGAGAAAGTGCACACGCGGTATGTGAATGATCAGATGAACCCCTGTTGGCCAGGCTCCTTTTTCGTTTTGGCACTTTCAGACAAGGGAGGCGAGACTGTGAAGAAAACTGCAATTTTTGGGAGAGAGAGCAGCCGCCCTAATGATGGCAAAGCTGTCTATAGTGTCTGGGAGCTTTTGTCAAACTTTTGCTCGGCAGACCAATAATGGCCTCATTCAGACAGCTGTATTTTCAGGACGGCATACTGACCCTAGCATGACCTAATATCAAGTCTAGTAAGTTAAAGATTGCCACAGCTACATTGATACATCACCAGAACCGCCGTCAGTGCCTGGCTGCGGAAACAGCACTTCCATCAGCATATGACTACATCAGCATATGAGTTCAACACAAGACCCATCATCAGTACATGAATACAGCACCAGAGACACCATCAGCACATAAACACAGCACCAAGCTTAACACAGAGATCCATTGCAATGGCGCAATGGTCAACAGCAAAATACGCTGCAACTATACTATCTGCTTGCTACAGGCTTCAAATAACACCACCACACCATAGGGACAACTACTTCTGCAAATCAGTTAGGCATGCAATTCTACACAGAAAGCACTATGAACAAAACGCGGAGTAAAAAGAAACAAGCTTCAGCATCGACCTACCTGGGATGAAACGAGTGCACGGGACCTCTAAAAAGCTGTGCTTGGCCCGTACGGGGATCGAACCCGCGACCTTGGCGTTATTAGCACCACGCTCTAACCAACTGAGCTAACCGGCCATGGGTGGGGCGTTTATCCCCTACGCAAAGAACTGGAAATAGGTATGAGCGCAAATAATTCCGTTTTGGGGGGGGGATGGATTTATCACACAATGTAGAGACTTCTGGTGGCAGTAAAGTGACAATCAAACAATAAAATATCAAAAGCCCCTGAATATGAATTTATTGCCAGCAGGATCAGCTTCTCGGAGCAAATTCAAGAATATAAGAGAGGCCTCCCCGTCGGGGAATCGAACCCCGGTCTCCCGCGTGACAGGCGGGGATACTTACCACTATACTAACGAGGATTGGCTGTGCCGTCACCTCTGGCATCGCACTCCGAGAAAGTGCACACGCGGTATGTGAATGATCAGATGAACCCCTGTTGGCCAGGCTCCTTTTTCGTTTTGGCACTTTCAGACAAGGGAGGCGAGACTGTGAAGAAAACTGCAATTTTTGGGAGAGAGAGCAGCCGCCCTAATGATGGCAAAGCTGTCTATAGTGTCTGGGAGCTTTTGTCAAACTTTTGCTCGGCAGACCAATAATGGCCTCATTCAGACAGCTGTATTTTCAGGACGGCATACTGACCCTAGCATGACCTAATATCAAGTCTAGTAAGTTAAAGATTGCCACAGCTACATTGATACATCACCAGAACCGCCGTCAGTGCCTGGCTGCGGAAACAGCACTTCCATCAGCATATGACTACATCAGCATATGAGTTCAACACAAGACCCATCATCAGTACATGAATACAGCACCAGAGACACCATCAGCACATAAACACAGCACCAAGCTTAACACAGAGATCCATTGCAATGGCGCAATGGTCAACAGCAAAATACGCTGCAACTATACTATCTGCTTGCTACAGGCTTCAAATAACACCACCACACCATAGGGACAACTACTTCTGCAAATCAGTTAGGCATGCAATTCTACACAGAAAGCACTATGAACAAAACGCGGAGTAAAAAGAAACAAGCTTCAGCATCGACCTACCTGGGATGAAACGAGTGCACGGGACCTCTAAAAAGCTGTGCTTGGCCCGTACGGGGATCGAACCCGCGACCTTGGCGTTATTAGCACCACGCTCTAACCAACTGAGCTAACCGGCCATGGGTGGGGCGTTTATCCCCTACGCAAAGAACTGGAAATAGGTATGAGCGCAAATAATTCCGTTTTGGGGGGGGGATGGATTTATCACACAATGTAGAGACTTCTGGTGGCAGTAAAGTGACAATCAAACAATAAAATATCAAAAGCCCCTGAATATGAATTTATTGCCAGCAGGATCAGCTTCTCGGAGCAAATTCAAGAATATAAGAGAGGCCTCCCCGTCGGGGAATCGAACCCCGGTCTCCCGCGTGACAGGCGGGGATACTTACCACTATACTAACGAGGATTGGCTGTGCCGTCACCTCTGGCATCGCACTCCGAGAAAGTGCACACGCGGTATGTGAATGATCAGATGAACCCCTGTTGGCCAGGCTCCTTTTTCGTTTTGGCACTTTCAGACAAGGGAGGCGAGACTGTGAAGAAAACTGCAATTTTTGGGAGAGAGAGCAGCCGCCCTAATGATGGCAAAGCTGTCTATAGTGTCTGGGAGCTTTTGTCAAACTTTTGCTCGGCAGACCAATAATGGCCTCATTCAGACAGCTGTATTTTCAGGACGGCATACTGACCCTAGCATGACCTAATATCAAGTCTAGTAAGTTAAAGATTGCCACAGCTACATTGATACATCACCAGAACCGCCGTCAGTGCCTGGCTGCGGAAACAGCACTTCCATCAGCATATGACTACATCAGCATATGAGTTCAACACAAGACCCATCATCAGTACATGAATACAGCACCAGAGACACCATCAGCACATAAACACAGCACCAAGCTTAACACAGAGATCCATTGCAATGGCGCAATGGTCAACAGCAAAATACGCTGCAACTATACTATCTGCTTGCTACAGGCTTCAAATAACACCACCACACCATAGGGACAACTACTTCTGCAAATCAGTTAGGCATGCAATTCTACACAGAAAGCACTATGAACAAAACGCGGAGTAAAAAGAAACAAGCTTCAGCATCGACCTACCTGGGATGAAACGAGTGCACGGGACCTCTAAAAAGCTGTGCTTGGCCCGTACGGGGATCGAACCCGCGACCTTGGCGTTATTAGCACCACGCTCTAACCAACTGAGCTAACCGGCCATGGGTGGGGCGTTTATCCCCTACGCAAAGAACTGGAAATAGGTATGAGCGCAAATAATTCCCTTTTGGGGGGGGGATGGATTTATCACACAATGTAGAGACTTCTGGTGGCAGTAAAGTGACAATCAAACAATAAAATATCAATAGCCCCTGAATATGAATTTATTGCCAGCAGGATCAGCTTCTCGGAGCAAATTCAAGAATATAAGAGAGGCCTCCCCGTCGGGGAATCGAACCCCGGTCTCCCGCGTGACAGGCGGGGATACTTACCACTATACTAACGAGGATTGGCTGTGCCGTCACCTCTGGCATCGCACTCCGAGAAAGTGCACACGCGGTATGTGAATGATCAGATGAACCCCTGTTGGCCAGGCTCCTTTTTCGTTTTGGCACTTTCAGACAAGGGAGGCGAGACTGTGAAGAAAACTGCAATTTTTGGGAGAGAGAGCAGCCGCCCTAATGATGGCAAAGCTGTCTATAGTGTCTGGGAGCTTTTGTCAAACTTTTGCTCGGCAGACCAATAATGGCCTCATTCAGACAGCTGTATTTTCAGGACGGCATACTGACCCTAGCATGACCTAATATCAAGTCTAGTAAGTTAAAGATTGCCACAGCTACATTGATACATCACCAGAACCGCCGTCAGTGCCTGGCTGCGGAAACAGCACTTCCATCAGCATATGACTACATCAGCATATGAGTTCAACACAAGACCCATCATCAGTACATGAATACAGCACCAGAGACACCATCAGCACATAAACACAGCACCAAGCTTAACACAGAGATCCATTGCAATGGCGCAATGGTCAACAGCAAAATACGCTGCAACTATACTATCTGCTTGCTACAGGCTTCAAATAACACCACCACACCATAGGGACAACTACTTCTGCAAATCAGTTAGGCATGCAATTCTACACAGAAAGCACTATGAACAAAACGCGGAGTAAAAAGAAACAAGCTTCAGCATCGACCTACCTGGGATGAAACGAGTGCACGGGACCTCTAAAAAGCTGTGCTTGGCCCGTACGGGGATCGAACCCGCGACCTTGGCGTTATTAGCACCACGCTCTAACCAACTGAGCTAACCGGCCATGGGTGGGGCGTTTATCCCCTACGCAAAGAACTGGAAATAGGTATGAGCGCAAATAATTCCGTTTTGGGGGGGGGATGGATTTATCACACAATGTAGAGACTTCTGGTGGCAGTAAAGTGACAATCAAACAATAAAATATCAAAAGCCCCTGAATATGAATTTATTGCCAGCAGGATCAGCTTCTCGGAGCAAATTCAAGAATATAAGAGAGGCCTCCCCGTCGGGGAATCGAACCCCGGTCTCCCGCGTGACAGGCGGGGATACTTACCACTATACTAACGAGGATTGGCTGTGCCGTCACCTCTGGCATCGCACTCCGAGAAAGTGCACACGCGGTATGTGAATGATCAGATGAACCCCTGTTGGCCAGGCTCCTTTTTCGTTTTGGCACTTTCAGACAAGGGAGGCGAGACTGTGAAGAAAACTGCAATTTTTGGGAGAGAGAGCAGCCGCCCTAATGATGGCAAAGCTGTCTATAGTGTCTGGGAGCTTTTGTCAAACTTTTGCTCGGCAGACCAATAATGGCCTCATTCAGACAGCTGTATTTTCAGGACGGCATACTGACCCTAGCATGACCTAATATCAAGTCTAGTAAGTTAAAGATTGCCACAGCTACATTGATACATCACCAGAACCGCCGTCAGTGCCTGGCTGCGGAAACAGCACTTCCATCAGCATATGACTACATCAGCATATGAGTTCAACACAAGACCCATCATCAGTACATGAATACAGCACCAGAGACACCATCAGCACATAAACACAGCACCAAGCTTAACACAGAGATCCATTGCAATGGCGCAATGGTCAACAGCAAAATACGCTGCAACTATACTATCTGCTTGCTACAGGCTTCAAATAACACCACCACACCATAGGGACAACTACTTCTGCAAATCAGTTAGGCATGCAATTCTACACAGAAAGCACTATGAACAAAACGCGGAGTAAAAAGAAACAAGCTTCAGCATCGACCTACCTGGGATGAAACGAGTGCACGGGACCTCTAAAAAGCTGTGCTTGGCCCGTACGGGGATCGAACCCGCGACCTTGGCGTTATTAGCACCACGCTCTAACCAACTGAGCTAACCGGCCATGGGTGGGGCGTTTATCCCCTACGCAAAGAACTGGAAATAGGTATGAGCGCAAATAATTCCGTTTTGGGGGGGGGATGGATTTATCACACAATGTAGAGACTTCTGGTGGCAGTAAAGTGACAATCAAACAATAAAATATCAAAAGCCCCTGAATATGAATTTATTGCCAGCAGGATCAGCTTCTCGGAGCAAATTCAAGAATATAAGAGAGGCCTCCCCGTCGGGGAATCGAACCCCGGTCTCCCGCGTGACAGGCGGGGATACTTACCACTATACTAACGAGGATTGGCTGTGCCGTCACCTCTGGCATCGCACTCCGAGAAAGTGCACACGCGGTATGTGAATGATCAGATGAACCCCTGTTGGCCAGGCTCCTTTTTCGTTTTGGCACTTTCAGACAAGGGAGGCGAGACTGTGAAGAAAACTGCAATTTTTGGGAGAGAGAGCAGCCGCCCTAATGATGGCAAAGCTGTCTATAGTGTCTGGGAGCTTTTGTCAAACTTTTGCTCGGCAGACCAATAATGGCCTCATTCAGACAGCTGTATTTTCAGGACGGCATACTGACCCTAGCATGACCTAATATCAAGTCTAGTAAGTTAAAGATTGCCACAGCTACATTGATACATCACCAGAACCGCCGTCAGTGCCTGGCTGCGGAAACAGCACTTCCATCAGCATATGACTACATCAGCATATGAGTTCAACACAAGACCCATCATCAGTACATGAATACAGCACCAGAGACACCATCAGCACATAAACACAGCACCAAGCTTAACACAGAGATCCATTGCAATGGCGCAATGGTCAACAGCAAAATACGCTGCAACTATACTATCTGCTTGCTACAGGCTTCAAATAACACCACCACACCATAGGGACAACTACTTCTGCAAATCAGTTAGGCATGCAATTCTACACAGAAAGCACTATGAACAAAACGCGGAGTAAAAAGAAACAAGCTTCAGCATCGACCTACCTGGGATGAAACGAGTGCACGGGACCTCTAAAAAGCTGTGCTTGGCCCGTACGGGGATCGAACCCGCGACCTTGGCGTTATTAGCACCACGCTCTAACCAACTGAGCTAACCGGCCATGGGTGGGGCGTTTATCCCCTACGCAAAGAACTGGAAATAGGTATGAGCGCAAATAATTCCGTTTTGGGGGGGGGATGGATTTATCACACAATGTAGAGACTTCTGGTGGCAGTAAAGTCACAATCAAACAATAAAATATCAATAGCCCCTGAATATGAATTTATTGCCAGCAGGATCAGCTTCTCGGAGCAAATTCAAGAATATAAGAGAGGCCTCCCCGTCGGGGAATCGAACCCCGGTCTCCCGCGTGACAGGCGGGGATACTTACCACTATACTAACGAGGATTGGCTGTGCCGTCACCTCTGGCATCGCACTCCGAGAAAGTGCACACGCGGTATGTGAATGATCAGATGAACCCCTGTTGGCCAGGCTCCTTTTTCGTTTTGGCACTTTCAGACAAGGGAGGCGAGACTGTGAAGAAAACTGCAATTTTTGGGAGAGAGAGCAGCCGCCCTAATGATGGCAAAGCTGTCTATAGTGTCTGGGAGCTTTTGTCAAACTTTTGCTCGGCAGACCAATAATGGCCTCATTCAGACAGCTGTATTTTCAGGACGGCATACTGACCCTAGCATGACCTAATATCAAGTCTAGTAAGTTAAAGATTGCCACAGCTACATTGATACATCACCAGAACCGCCGTCAGTGCCTGGCTGCGGAAACAGCACTTCCATCAGCATATGACTACATCAGCATATGAGTTCAACACAAGACCCATCATCAGTACATGAATACAGCACCAGAGACACCATCAGCACATAAACACAGCACCAAGCTTAACACAGAGATCCATTGCAATGGCGCAATGGTCAACAGCAAAATACGCTGCAACTATACTATCTGCTTGCTACAGGCTTCAAATAACACCACCACACCATAGGGACAACTACTTCTGCAAATCAGTTAGGCATGCAATTCTACACAGAAAGCACTATGAACAAAACGCGGAGTAAAAAGAAACAAGCTTCAGCATCGACCTACCTGGGATGAAACGAGTGCACGGGACCTCTAAAAAGCTGTGCTTGGCCCGTACGGGGATCGAACCCGCGACCTTGGCGTTATTAGCACCACGCTCTAACCAACTGAGCTAACCGGCCATGGGTGGGGCGTTTATCCCCTACGCAAAGAACTGGAAATAGGTATGAGCGCAAATAATTCCCTTTTGGGGGGGGGATGGATTTATCACACAATGTAGAGACTTCTGGTGGCAGTAAAGTGACAATCAAACAATAAAATATCAAAAGCCCCTGAATATGAATTTATTGCCAGCAGGATCAGCTTCTCGGAGCAAATTCAAGAATATAAGAGAGGCCTCCGCGTCGGGGAATCGAACCCCGGTCTCCCGCGTGACAGGCGGGGATACTTACCACTATACTAACGAGGATTGGCTGTGCCGTCACCTCTGGCATCGCACTCCGAGAAAGTGCACACGCGGTATGTGAATGATCAGATGAACCCCTGTTGGCCAGGCTCCTTTTTCGTTTTGGCACTTTCAGACAAGGGAGGCGAGACTGTGAAGAAAACTGCAATTTTTGGGAGAGAGAGCAGCCGCCCTAATGATGGCAAAGCTGTCTATAGTGTCTGGGAGCTTTTGTCAAACTTTTGCTCGGCAGACCAATAATGGCCTCATTCAGACAGCTGTATTTTCAGGACGGCATACTGACCCTAGCATGACCTAATATCAAGTCTAGTAAGTTAAAGATTGCCACAGCTACATTGATACATCACCAGAACCGCCGTCAGTGCCTGGCTGCGGAAACAGCACTTCCATCAGCATATGACTACATCAGCATATGAGTTCAACACAAGACCCATCATCAGTACATGAATACAGCACCAGAGACACCATCAGCACATAAACACAGCACCAAGCTTAACACAGAGATCCATTGCAATGGCGCAATGGTCAACAGCAAAATACGCTGCAACTATACTATCTGCTTGCTACAGGCTTCAAATAACACCACCACACCATAGGGACAACTACTTCTGCAAATCAGTTAGGCATGCAATTCTACACAGAAAGCACTATGAACAAAACGCGGAGTAAAAAGAAACAAGCTTCAGCATCGACCTACCTGGGATGAAACGAGTGCACGGGACCTCTAAAAAGCTGTGCTTGGCCCGTACGGGGATCGAACCCGCGACCTTGGCGTTATTAGCACCACGCTCTAACCAACTGAGCTAACCGGCCATGGGTGGGGCGTTTATCCCCTACGCAAAGAACTGGAAATAGGTATGAGCGCAAATAATTCCGTTTTGGGGGGGGGATGGATTTATCACACAATGTAGAGACTTCTGGTGGCAGTAAAGTGACAATCAAACAATAAAATATCAAAAGCCCCTGAATATGAATTTATTGCCAGCAGGATCAGCTTCTCGGAGCAAATTCAAGAATATAAGAGAGGCCTCCCCGTCGGGGAATCGAACCCCGGTCTCCCGCGTGACAGGCGGGGATACTTACCACTATACTAACGAGGATTGGCTGTGCCGTCACCTCTGGCATCGCACTCCGAGAAAGTGCACACGCGGTATGTGAATGATCAGATGAACCCCTGTTGGCCAGGCTCCTTTTTCGTTTTGGCACTTTCAGACAAGGGAGGCGAGACTGTGAAGAAAACTGCAATTTTTGGGAGAGAGAGCAGCCGCCCTAATGATGGCAAAGCTGTCTATAGTGTCTGGGAGCTTTTGTCAAACTTTTGCTCGGCAGACCAATAATGGCCTCATTCAGACAGCTGTATTTTCAGGACGGCATACTGACCCTAGCATGACCTAATATCAAGTCTAGTAAGTTAAAGATTGCCACAGCTACATTGATACATCACCAGAACCGCCGTCAGTGCCTGGCTGCGGAAACAGCACTTCCATCAGCATATGACTACATCAGCATATGAGTTCAACACAAGACCCATCATCAGTACATGAATACAGCACCAGAGACACCATCAGCACATAAACACAGCACCAAGCTTAACACAGAGATCCATTGCAATGGCGCAATGGTCAACAGCAAAATACGCTGCAACTATACTATCTGCTTGCTACAGGCTTCAAATAACACCACCACACCATAGGGACAACTACTTCTGCAAATCAGTTAGGCATGCAATTCTACACAGAAAGCACTATGAACAAAACGCGGAGTAAAAAGAAACAAGCTTCAGCATCGACCTACCTGGGATGAAACGAGTGCACGGGACCTCTAAAAAGCTGTGCTTGGCCCGTACGGGGATCGAACCCGCGACCTTGGCGTTATTAGCACCACGCTCTAACCAACTGAGCTAACCGGCCATGGGTGGGGCGTTTATCCCCTACGCAAAGAACTGGAAATAGGTATGAGCGCAAATAATTCCGTTTTGGGGGGGGGATGGATTTATCACACAATGTAGAGACTTCTGGTGGCAGTAAAGTGACAATCAAACAATAAAATATCAAAAGCCCCTGAATATGAATTTATTGCCAGCAGGATCAGCTTCTCGGAGCAAATTCAAGAATATAAGAGAGGCCTCCCCGTCGGGGAATCGAACCCCGGTCTCCCGCGTGACAGGCGGGGATACTTACCACTATACTAACGAGGATTGGCTGTGCCGTCACCTCTGGCATCGCACTCCGAGAAAGTGCACACGCGGTATGTGAATGATCAGATGAACCCCTGTTGGCCAGGCTCCTTTTTCGTTTTGGCACTTTCAGACAAGGGAGGCGAGACTGTGAAGAAAACTGCAATTTTTGGGAGAGAGAGCAGCCGCCCTAATGATGGCAAAGCTGTCTATAGTGTCTGGGAGCTTTTGTCAAACTTTTGCTCGGCAGACCAATAATGGCCTCATTCAGACAGCTGTATTTTCAGGACGGCATACTGACCCTAGCATGACCTAATATCAAGTCTAGTAAGTTAAAGATTGCCACAGCTACATTGATACATCACCAGAACCGCCGTCAGTGCCTGGCTGCGGAAACAGCACTTCCATCAGCATATGACTACATCAGCATATGAGTTCAACACAAGACCCATCATCAGTACATGAATACAGCACCAGAGACACCATCAGCACATAAACACAGCACCAAGCTTAACACAGAGATCCATTGCAATGGCGCAATGGTCAACAGCAAAATACGCTGCAACTATACTATCTGCTTGCTACAGGCTTCAAATAACACCACCACACCATAGGGACAACTACTTCTGCAAATCAGTTAGGCATGCAATTCTACACAGAAAGCACTATGAACAAAACGCGGAGTAAAAAGAAACAAGCTTCAGCATCGACCTACCTGGGATGAAACGAGTGCACGGGACCTCTAAAAAGCTGTGCTTGGCCCGTACGGGGATCGAACCCGCGACCTTGGCGTTATTAGCACCACGCTCTAACCAACTGAGCTAACCGGCCATGGGTGGGGCGTTTATCCCCTACGCAAAGAACTGGAAATAGGTATGAGCGCAAATAATTCCGTTTTGGGGGGGGGATGGATTTATCACACAATGTAGAGACTTCTGGTGGCAGTAAAGTGACAATCAAACAATAAAATATCAAAAGCCCCTGAATATGAATTTATTGCCAGCAGGATCAGCTTCTCGGAGCAAATTCAAGAATATAAGAGAGGCCTCCCCGTCGGGGAATCGAACCCCGGTCTCCCGCGTGACAGGCGGGGATACTTACCACTATACTAACGAGGATTGGCTGTGCCGTCACCTCTGGCATCGCACTCCAAGAAAGTGCACACGCGGTATGTGAATGATCAGATGAACCCCTGTTGGCCAGGCTCCTTTTTCGTTTTGGCACTTTCAGACAAGGGAGGCGAGACTGTGAAGAAAACTGCAATTTTTGGGAGAGAGAGCAGCCGCCCTAATGATGGCAAAGCTGTCTATAGTGTCTGGGAGCTTTTGTCAAACTTTTGCTCGGCAGACCAATAATGGCCTCATTCAGACAGCTGTATTTTCAGGACGGCATACTGACCCTAGCATGACCTAATATCAAGTCTAGTAAGTTAAAGATTGCCACAGCTACATTGATACATCACCAGAACCGCCGTCAGTGCCTGGCTGCGGAAACAGCACTTCCATCAGCATATGACTACATCAGCATATGAGTTCAACACAAGACCCATCATCAGTACATGAATACAGCACCAGAGACACCATCAGCACATAAACACAGCACCAAGCTTAACACAGAGATCCATTGCAATGGCGCAATGGTCAACAGCAAAATACGCTGCAACTATACTATCTGCTTGCTACAGGCTTCAAATAACACCACCACACCATAGGGACAACTACTTCTGCAAATCAGTTAGGCATGCAATTCTACACAGAAAGCACTATGAACAAAACGCGGAGTAAAAAGAAACAAGCTTCAGCATCGACCTACCTGGGATGAAACGAGTGCACGGGACCTCTAAAAAGCTGTGCTTGGCCCGTACGGGGATCGAACCCGCGACCTTGGCGTTATTAGCACCACGCTCTAACCAACTGAGCTAACCGGCCATGGGTGGGGCGTTTATCCCCTACGCAAAGAACTGGAAATAGGTATGAGCGCAAATAATTCCCTTTTGGGGGGGGGATGGATTTATCACACAATGTAGAGACTTCTGGTGGCAGTAAAGTGACAATCAAACAATAAAATATCAAAAGCCCCTGAATATGAATTTATTGCCAGCAGGATCAGCTTCTCGGAGCAAATTCAAGAATATAAGAGAGGCCTCCCCGTCGGGGAATCGAACCCCGGTCTCCCGCGTGACAGGCGGGGATACTTACCACTATACTAACGAGGATTGGCTGTGCCGTCACCTCTGGCATCGCACTCCGAGAAAGTGCACACGCGGTATGTGAATGATCAGATGAACCCCTGTTGGCCAGGCTCCTTTTTCGTTTTGGCACTTTCAGACAAGGGAGGCGAGACTGTGAAGAAAACTGCAATTTTTGGGAGAGAGAGCAGCCGCCCTAATGATGGCAAAGCTGTCTATAGTGTCTGGGAGCTTTTGTCAAACTTTTGCTCGGCAGACCAATAATGGCCTCATTCAGACAGCTGTATTTTCAGGACGGCATACTGACCCTAGCATGACCTAATATCAAGTCTAGTAAGTTAAAGATTGCCACAGCTACATTGATACATCACCAGAACCGCCGTCAGTGCCTGGCTGCGGAAACAGCACTTCCATCAGCATATGACTACATCAGCATATGAGTTCAACACAAGACCCATCATCAGTACATGAATACAGCACCAGAGACACCATCAGCACATAAACACAGCACCAAGCTTAACACAGAGATCCATTGCAATGGCGCAATGGTCAACAGCAAAATACGCTGCAACTATACTATCTGCTTGCTACAGGCTTCAAATAACACCACCACACCATAGGGACAACTACTTCTGCAAATCAGTTAGGCATGCAATTCTACACAGAAAGCACTATGAACAAAACGCGGAGTAAAAAGAAACAAGCTTCAGCATCGACCTACCTGGGATGAAACGAGTGCACGGGACCTCTAAAAAGCTGTGCTTGGCCCGTACGGGGATCGAACCCGCGACCTTGGCGTTATTAGCACCACGCTCTAACCAACTGAGCTAACCGGCCATGGGTGGGGCGTTTATCCCCTACGCAAAGAACTGGAAATAGGTATGAGCGCAAATAATTCCCTTTTGGGGGGGGGATGGATTTATCACACAATGTAGAGACTTCTGGTGGCAGTAAAGTGACAATCAAACAATAAAATATCAAAAGCCCCTGAATATGAATTTATTGCCAGCAGGATCAGCTTCTCGGAGCAAATTCAAGAATATAAGAGAGGCCTCCCCGTCGGGGAATCGAACCCCGGTCTCCCGCGTGACAGGCGGGGATACTTACCACTATACTAACGAGGATTGGCTGTGCCGTCACCTCTGGCATCGCACTCCGAGAAAGTGCACACGCGGTATGTGAATGATCAGATGAACCCCTGTTGGCCAGGCTCCTTTTTCGTTTTGGCACTTTCAGACAAGGGAGGCGAGACTGTGAAGAAAACTGCAATTTTTGGGAGAGAGAGCAGCCGCCCTAATGATGGCAAAGCTGTCTATAGTGTCTGGGAGCTTTTGTCAAACTTTTGCTCGGCAGACCAATAATGGCCTCATTCAGACAGCTGTATTTTCAGGACGGCATACTGACCCTAGCATGACCTAATATCAAGTCTAGTAAGTTAAAGATTGCCACAGCTACATTGATACATCACCAGAACCGCCGTCAGTGCCTGGCTGCGGAAACAGCACTTCCATCAGCATATGACTACATCAGCATATGAGTTCAACACAAGACCCATCATCAGTACATGAATACAGCACCAGAGACACCATCAGCACATAAACACAGCACCAAGCTTAACACAGAGATCCATTGCAATGGCGCAATGGTCAACAGCAAAATACGCTGCAACTATACTATCTGCTTGCTACAGGCTTCAAATAACACCACCACACCATAGGGACAACTACTTCTGCAAATCAGTTAGGCATGCAATTCTACACAGAAAGCACTATGAACAAAACGCGGAGTAAAAAGAAACAAGCTTCAGCATCGACCTACCTGGGATGAAACGAGTGCACGGGACCTCTAAAAAGCTGTGCTTGGCCCGTACGGGGATCGAACCCGCGACCTTGGCGTTATTAGCACCACGCTCTAACCAACTGAGCTAACCGGCCATGGGTGGGGCGTTTATCCCCTACGCAAAGAACTGGAAATAGGTATGAGCGCAAATAATTCCGTTTTGGGGGGGGGATGGATTTATCACACAATGTAGAGACTTCTGGTGGCAGTAAAGTGACAATCAAACAATAAAATATCAAAAGCCCCTGAATATGAATTTATTGCCAGCAGGATCAGCTTCTCGGAGCAAATTCAAGAATATAAGAGAGGCCTCCCCGTCGGGGAATCGAACCCCGGTCTCCCGCGTGACAGGCGGGGATACTTACCACTATACTAACGAGGATTGGCTGTGCCGTCACCTCTGGCATCGCACTCCGAGAAAGTGCACACGCGGTATGTGAATGATCAGATGAACCCCTGTTGGCCAGGCTCCTTTTTCGTTTTGGCACTTTCAGACAAGGGAGGCGAGACTGTGAAGAAAACTGCAATTTTTGGGAGAGAGAGCAGCCGCCCTAATGATGGCAAAGCTGTCTATAGTGTCTGGGAGCTTTTGTCAAACTTTTGCTCGGCAGACCAATAATGGCCTCATTCAGACAGCTGTATTTTCAGGACGGCATACTGACCCTAGCATGACCTAATATCAAGTCTAGTAAGTTAAAGATTGCCACAGCTACATTGATACATCACCAGAACCGCCGTCAGTGCCTGGCTGCGGAAACAGCACTTCCATCAGCATATGACTACATCAGCATATGAGTTCAACACAAGACCCATCATCAGTACATGAATACAGCACCAGAGACACCATCAGCACATAAACACAGCACCAAGCTTAACACAGAGATCCATTGCAATGGCGCAATGGTCAACAGCAAAATACGCTGCAACTATACTATCTGCTTGCTACAGGCTTCAAATAACACCACCACACCATAGGGACAACTACTTCTGCAAATCAGTTAGGCATGCAATTCTACACAGAAAGCACTATGAACAAAACGCGGAGTAAAAAGAAACAAGCTTCAGCATCGACCTACCTGGGATGAAACGAGTGCACGGGACCTCTAAAAAGCTGTGCTTGGCCCGTACGGGGATCGAACCCGCGACCTTGGCGTTATTAGCACCACGCTCTAACCAACTGAGCTAACCGGCCATGGGTGGGGCGTTTATCCCCTACGCAAAGAACTGGAAATAGGTATGAGCGCAAATAATTCCGTTTTGGGGGGGGGATGGATTTATCACACAATGTAGAGACTTCTGGTGGCAGTAAAGTGACAATCAAACAATAAAATATCAAAAGCCCCTGAATATGAATTTATTGCCAGCAGGATCAGCTTCTCGGAGCAAATTCAAGAATATAAGAGAGGCCTCCCCGTCGGGGAATCGAACCCCGGTCTCCCGCGTGACAGGCGGGGATACTTACCACTATACTAACGAGGATTGGCTGTGCCGTCACCTCTGGCATCGCACTCCAAGAAAGTGCACACGCGGTATGTGAATGATCAGATGAACCCCTGTTGGCCAGGCTCCTTTTTCGTTTTGGCACTTTCAGACAAGGGAGGCGAGACTGTGAAGAAAACTGCAATTTTTGGGAGAGAGAGCAGCCGCCCTAATGATGGCAAAGCTGTCTATAGTGTCTGGGAGCTTTTGTCAAACTTTTGCTCGGCAGACCAATAATGGCCTCATTCAGACAGCTGTATTTTCAGGACGGCATACTGACCCTAGCATGACCTAATATCAAGTCTAGTAAGTTAAAGATTGCCACAGCTACATTGATACATCACCAGAACCGCCGTCAGTGCCTGGCTGCGGAAACAGCACTTCCATCAGCATATGACTACATCAGCATATGAGTTCAACACAAGACCCATCATCAGTACATGAATACAGCACCAGAGACACCATCAGCACATAAACACAGCACCAAGCTTAACACAGAGATCCATTGCAATGGCGCAATGGTCAACAGCAAAATACGCTGCAACTATACTATCTGCTTGCTACAGGCTTCAAATAACACCACCACACCATAGGGACAACTACTTCTGCAAATCAGTTAGGCATGCAATTCTACACAGAAAGCACTATGAACAAAACGCGGAGTAAAAAGAAACAAGCTTCAGCATCGACCTACCTGGGATGAAACGAGTGCACGGGACCTCTAAAAAGCTGTGCTTGGCCCGTACGGGGATCGAACCCGCGACCTTGGCGTTATTAGCACCACGCTCTAACCAACTGAGCTAACCGGCCATGGGTGGGGCGTTTATCCCCTACGCAAAGAACTGGAAATAGGTATGAGCGCAAATAATTCCCTTTTGGGGGGGGGATGGATTTATCACACAATGTAGAGACTTCTGGTGGCAGTAAAGTGACAATCAAACAATAAAATATCAAAAGCCCCTGAATATGAATTTATTGCCAGCAGGATCAGCTTCTCGGAGCAAATTCAAGAATATAAGAGAGGCCTCCCCGTCGGGGAATCGAACCCCGGTCTCCCGCGTGACAGGCGGGGATACTTACCACTATACTAACGAGGATTGGCTGTGCCGTCACCTCTGGCATCGCACTCCGAGAAAGTGCACACGCGGTATGTGAATGATCAGATGAACCCCTGTTGGCCAGGCTCCTTTTTCGTTTTGGCACTTTCAGACAAGGGAGGCGAGACTGTGAAGAAAACTGCAATTTTTGGGAGAGAGAGCAGCCGCCCTAATGATGGCAAAGCTGTCTATAGTGTCTGGGAGCTTTTGTCAAACTTTTGCTCGGCAGACCAATAATGGCCTCATTCAGACAGCTGTATTTTCAGGACGGCATACTGACCCTAGCATGACCTAATATCAAGTCTAGTAAGTTAAAGATTGCCACAGCTACATTGATACATCACCAGAACCGCCGTCAGTGCCTGGCTGCGGAAACAGCACTTCCATCAGCATATGACTACATCAGCATATGAGTTCAACACAAGACCCATCATCAGTACATGAATACAGCACCAGAGACACCATCAGCACATAAACACAGCACCAAGCTTAACACAGAGATCCATTGCAATGGCGCAATGGTCAACAGCAAAATACGCTGCAACTATACTATCTGCTTGCTACAGGCTTCAAATAACACCACCACACCATAGGGACAACTACTTCTGCAAATCAGTTAGGCATGCAATTCTACACAGAAAGCACTATGAACAAAACGCGGAGTAAAAAGAAACAAGCTTCAGCATCGACCTACCTGGGATGAAACGAGTGCACGGGACCTCTAAAAAGCTGTGCTTGGCCCGTACGGGGATCGAACCCGCGACCTTGGCGTTATTAGCACCACGCTCTAACCAACTGAGCTAACCGGCCATGGGTGGGGCGTTTATCCCCTACGCAAAGAACTGGAAATAGGTATGAGCGCAAATAATTCCGTTTTGGGGGGGGGATGGATTTATCACACAATGTAGAGACTTCTGGTGGCAGTAAAGTGACAATCAAACAATAAAATATCAAAAGCCCCTGAATATGAATTTATTGCCAGCAGGATCAGCTTCTCGGAGCAAATTCAAGAATATAAGAGAGGCCTCCCCGTCGGGGAATCGAACCCCGGTCTCCCGCGTGACAGGCGGGGATACTTACCACTATACTAACGAGGATTGGCTGTGCCGTCACCTCTGGCATCGCACTCCGAGAAAGTGCACACGCGGTATGTGAATGATCAGATGAACCCCTGTTGGCCAGGCTCCTTTTTCGTTTTGGCACTTTCAGACAAGGGAGGCGAGACTGTGAAGAAAACTGCAATTTTTGGGAGAGAGAGCAGCCGCCCTAATGATGGCAAAGCTGTCTATAGTGTCTGGGAGCTTTTGTCAAACTTTTGCTCGGCAGACCAATAATGGCCTCATTCAGACAGCTGTATTTTCAGGACGGCATACTGACCCTAGCATGACCTAATATCAAGTCTAGTAAGTTAAAGATTGCCACAGCTACATTGATACATCACCAGAACCGCCGTCAGTGCCTGGCTGCGGAAACAGCACTTCCATCAGCATATGACTACATCAGCATATGAGTTCAACACAAGACCCATCATCAGTACATGAATACAGCACCAGAGACACCATCAGCACATAAACACAGCACCAAGCTTAACACAGAGATCCATTGCAATGGCGCAATGGTCAACAGCAAAATACGCTGCAACTATACTATCTGCTTGCTACAGGCTTCAAATAACACCACCACACCATAGGGACAACTACTTCTGCAAATCAGTTAGGCATGCAATTCTACACAGAAAGCACTATGAACAAAACGCGGAGTAAAAAGAAACAAGCTTCAGCATCGACCTACCTGGGATGAAACGAGTGCACGGGACCTCTAAAAAGCTGTGCTTGGCCCGTACGGGGATCGAACCCGCGACCTTGGCGTTATTAGCACCACGCTCTAACCAACTGAGCTAACCGGCCATGGGTGGGGCGTTTATCCCCTACGCAAAGAACTGGAAATAGGTATGAGCGCAAATAATTCCGTTTTGGGGGGGGGATGGATTTATCACACAATGTAGAGACTTCTGGTGGCAGTAAAGTGACAATCAAACAATAAAATATCAAAAGCCCCTGAATATGAATTTATTGCCAGCAGGATCAGCTTCTCGGAGCAAATTCAAGAATATAAGAGAGGCCTCCCCGTCGGGGAATCGAACCCCGGTCTCCCGCGTGACAGGCGGGGATACTTACCACTATACTAACGAGGATTGGCTGTGCCGTCACCTCTGGCATCGCACTCCGAGAAAGTGCACACGCGGTATGTGAATGATCAGATGAACCCCTGTTGGCCAGGCTCCTTTTTCGTTTTGGCACTTTCAGACAAGGGAGGCGAGACTGTGAAGAAAACTGCAATTTTTGGGAGAGAGAGCAGCCGCCCTAATGATGGCAAAGCTGTCTATAGTGTCTGGGAGCTTTTGTCAAACTTTTGCTCGGCAGACCAATAATGGCCTCATTCAGACAGCTGTATTTTCAGGACGGCATACTGACCCTAGCATGACCTAATATCAAGTCTAGTAAGTTAAAGATTGCCACAGCTACATTGATACATCACCAGAACCGCCGTCAGTGCCTGGCTGCGGAAACAGCACTTCCATCAGCATATGACTACATCAGCATATGAGTTCAACACAAGACCCATCATCAGTACATGAATACAGCACCAGAGACACCATCAGCACATAAACACAGCACCAAGCTTAACACAGAGATCCATTGCAATGGCGCAATGGTCAACAGCAAAATACGCTGCAACTATACTATCTGCTTGCTACAGGCTTCAAATAACACCACCACACCATAGGGACAACTACTTCTGCAAATCAGTTAGGCATGCAATTCTACACAGAAAGCACTATGAACAAAACGCGGAGTAAAAAGAAACAAGCTTCAGCATCGACCTACCTGGGATGAAACGAGTGCACGGGACCTCTAAAAAGCTGTGCTTGGCCCGTACGGGGATCGAACCCGCGACCTTGGCGTTATTAGCACCACGCTCTAACCAACTGAGCTAACCGGCCATGGGTGGGGCGTTTATCCCCTACGCAAAGAACTGGAAATAGGTATGAGCGCAAATAATTCCGTTTTGGGGGGGGGATGGATTTATCACACAATGTAGAGACTTCTGGTGGCAGTAAAGTGACAATCAAACAATAAAATATCAAAAGCCCCTGAATATGAATTTATTGCCAGCAGGATCAGCTTCTCGGAGCAAATTCAAGAATATAAGAGAGGCCTCCCCGTCGGGGAATCGAACCCCGGTCTCCCGCGTGACAGGCGGGGATACTTACCACTATACTAACGAGGATTGGCTGTGCCGTCACCTCTGGCATCGCACTCCGAGAAAGTGCACACGCGGTATGTGAATGATCAGATGAACCCCTGTTGGCCAGGCTCCTTTTTCGTTTTGGCACTTTCAGACAAGGGAGGCGAGACTGTGAAGAAAACTGCAATTTTTGGGAGAGAGAGCAGCCGCCCTAATGATGGCAAAGCTGTCTATAGTGTCTGGGAGCTTTTGTCAAACTTTTGCTCGGCAGACCAATAATGGCCTCATTCAGACAGCTGTATTTTCAGGACGGCATACTGACCCTAGCATGACCTAATATCAAGTCTAGTAAGTTAAAGATTGCCACAGCTACATTGATACATCACCAGAACCGCCGTCAGTGCCTGGCTGCGGAAACAGCACTTCCATCAGCATATGACTACATCAGCATATGAGTTCAACACAAGACCCATCATCAGTACATGAATACAGCACCAGAGACACCATCAGCACATAAACACAGCACCAAGCTTAACACAGAGATCCATTGCAATGGCGCAATGGTCAACAGCAAAATACGCTGCAACTATACTATCTGCTTGCTACAGGCTTCAAATAACACCACCACACCATAGGGACAACTACTTCTGCAAATCAGTTAGGCATGCAATTCTACACAGAAAGCACTATGAACAAAACGCGGAGTAAAAAGAAACAAGCTTCAGCATCGACCTACCTGGGATGAAACGAGTGCACGGGACCTCTAAAAAGCTGTGCTTGGCCCGTACGGGGATCGAACCCGCGACCTTGGCGTTATTAGCACCACGCTCTAACCAACTGAGCTAACCGGCCATGGGTGGGGCGTTTATCCCCTACGCAAAGAACTGGAAATAGGTATGAGCGCAAATAATTCCCTTTTGGGGGGGGGATGGATTTATCACACAATGTAGAGACTTCTGGTGGCAGTAAAGTGACAATCAAACAATAAAATATCAAAAGCCCCTGAATATGAATTTATTGCCAGCAGGATCAGCTTCTCGGAGCAAATTCAAGAATATAAGAGAGGCCTCCCCGTCGGGGAATCGAACCCCGGTCTCCCGCGTGACAGGCGGGGATACTTACCACTATACTAACGAGGATTGGCTGTGCCGTCACCTCTGGCATCGCACTCCGAGAAAGTGCACACGCGGTATGTGAATGATCAGATGAACCCCTGTTGGCCAGGCTCCTTTTTCGTTTTGGCACTTTCAGACAAGGGAGGCGAGACTGTGAAGAAAACTGCAATTTTTGGGAGAGAGAGCAGCCGCCCTAATGATGGCAAAGCTGTCTATAGTGTCTGGGAGCTTTTGTCAAACTTTTGCTCGGCAGACCAATAATGGCCTCATTCAGACAGCTGTATTTTCAGGACGGCATACTGACCCTAGCATGACCTAATATCAAGTCTAGTAAGTTAAAGATTGCCACAGCTACATTGATACATCACCAGAACCGCCGTCAGTGCCTGGCTGCGGAAACAGCACTTCCATCAGCATATGACTACATCAGCATATGAGTTCAACACAAGACCCATCATCAGTACATGAATACAGCACCAGAGACACCATCAGCACATAAACACAGCACCAAGCTTAACACAGAGATCCATTGCAATGGCGCAATGGTCAACAGCAAAATACGCTGCAACTATACTATCTGCTTGCTACAGGCTTCAAATAACACCACCACACCATAGGGACAACTACTTCTGCAAATCAGTTAGGCATGCAATTCTACACAGAAAGCACTATGAACAAAACGCGGAGTAAAAAGAAACAAGCTTCAGCATCGACCTACCTGGGATGAAACGAGTGCACGGGACCTCTAAAAAGCTGTGCTTGGCCCGTACGGGGATCGAACCCGCGACCTTGGCGTTATTAGCACCACGCTCTAACCAACTGAGCTAACCGGCCATGGGTGGGGCGTTTATCCCCTACGCAAAGAACTGGAAATAGGTATGAGCGCAAATAATTCCCTTTTGGGGGGGGGATGGATTTATCACACAATGTAGAGACTTCTGGTGGCAGTAAAGTGACAATCAAACAATAAAATATCAAAAGCCCCTGAATATGAATTTATTGCCAGCAGGATCAGCTTCTCGGAGCAAATTCAAGAATATAAGAGAGGCCTCCCCGTCGGGGAATCGAACCCCGGTCTCCCGCGTGACAGGCGGGGATACTTACCACTATACTAACGAGGATTGGCTGTGCCGTCACCTCTGGCATCGCACTCCGAGAAAGTGCACACGCGGTATGTGAATGATCAGATGAACCCCTGTTGGCCAGGCTCCTTTTTCGTTTTGGCACTTTCAGACAAGGGAGGCGAGACTGTGAAGAAAACTGCAATTTTTGGGAGAGAGAGCAGCCGCCCTAATGATGGCAAAGCTGTCTATAGTGTCTGGGAGCTTTTGTCAAACTTTTGCTCGGCAGACCAATAATGGCCTCATTCAGACAGCTGTATTTTCAGGACGGCATACTGACCCTAGCATGACCTAATATCAAGTCTAGTAAGTTAAAGATTGCCACAGCTACATTGATACATCACCAGAACCGCCGTCAGTGCCTGGCTGCGGAAACAGCACTTCCATCAGCATATGACTACATCAGCATATGAGTTCAACACAAGACCCATCATCAGTACATGAATACAGCACCAGAGACACCATCAGCACATAAACACAGCACCAAGCTTAACACAGAGATCCATTGCAATGGCGCAATGGTCAACAGCAAAATACGCTGCAACTATACTATCTGCTTGCTACAGGCTTCAAATAACACCACCACACCATAGGGACAACTACTTCTGCAAATCAGTTAGGCATGCAATTCTACACAGAAAGCACTATGAACAAAACGCGGAGTAAAAAGAAACAAGCTTCAGCATCGACCTACCTGGGATGAAACGAGTGCACGGGACCTCTAAAAAGCTGTGCTTGGCCCGTACGGGGATCGAACCCGCGACCTTGGCGTTATTAGCACCACGCTCTAACCAACTGAGCTAACCGGCCATGGGTGGGGCGTTTATCCCCTACGCAAAGAACTGGAAATAGGTATGAGCGCAAATAATTCCCTTTTGGGGGGGGGATGGATTTATCACACAATGTAGAGACTTCTGGTGGCAGTAAAGTGACAATCAAACAATAAAATATCAAAAGCCCCTGAATATGAATTTATTGCCAGCAGGATCAGCTTCTCGGAGCAAATTCAAGAATATAAGTGAGGCCTCCCCGTCGGGGAATCGAACCCCGGTCTCCCGCGTGACAGGCGGGGATACTTACCACTATACTAACGAGGATTGGCTGTGCCGTCACCTCTGGCATCGCACTCCGAGAAAGTGCACACGCGGTATGTGAATGATCAGATGAACCCCTGTTGGCCAGGCTCCTTTTTCGTTTTGGCACTTTCAGACAAGGGAGGCGAGACTGTGAAGAAAACTGCAATTTTTGGGAGAGAGAGCAGCCGCCCTAATGATGGCAAAGCTGTCTATAGTGTCTGGGAGCTTTTGTCAAACTTTTGCTCGGCAGACCAATAATGGCCTCATTCAGACAGCTGTATTTTCAGGACGGCATACTGACCCTAGCATGACCTAATATCAAGTCTAGTAAGTTAAAGATTGCCACAGCTACATTGATACATCACCAGAACCGCCGTCAGTGCCTGGCTGCGGAAACAGCACTTCCATCAGCATATGACTACATCAGCATATGAGTTCAACACAAGACCCATCATCAGTACATGAATACAGCACCAGAGACACCATCAGCACATAAACACAGCACCAAGCTTAACACAGAGATCCATTGCAATGGCGCAATGGTCAACAGCAAAATACGCTGCAACTATACTATCTGCTTGCTACAGGCTTCAAATAACACCACCACACCATAGGGACAACTACTTCTGCAAATCAGTTAGGCATGCAATTCTACACAGAAAGCACTATGAACAAAACGCGGAGTAAAAAGAAACAAGCTTCAGCATCGACCTACCTGGGATGAAACGAGTGCACGGGACCTCTAAAAAGCTGTGCTTGGCCCGTACGGGGATCGAACCCGCGACCTTGGCGTTATTAGCACCACGCTCTAACCAACTGAGCTAACCGGCCATGGGTGGGGCGTTTATCCCCTACGCAAAGAACTGGAAATAGGTATGAGCGCAAATAATTCCGTTTTGGGGGGGGGATGGATTTATCACACAATGTAGAGACTTCTGGTGGCAGTAAAGTGACAATCAAACAATAAAATATCAAAAGCCCCTGAATATGAATTTATTGCCAGCAGGATCAGCTTCTCGGAGCAAATTCAAGAATATAAGAGAGGCCTCCCCGTCGGGGAATCGAACCCCGGTCTCCCGCGTGACAGGCGGGGATACTTACCACTATACTAACGAGGATTGGCTGTGCCGTCACCTCTGGCATCGCACTCCGAGAAAGTGCACACGCGGTATGTGAATGATCAGATGAACCCCTGTTGGCCAGGCTCCTTTTTCGTTTTGGCACTTTCAGACAAGGGAGGCGAGACTGTGAAGAAAACTGCAATTTTTGGGAGAGAGAGCAGCCGCCCTAATGATGGCAAAGCTGTCTATAGTGTCTGGGAGCTTTTGTCAAACTTTTGCTCGGCAGACCAATAATGGCCTCATTCAGACAGCTGTATTTTCAGGACGGCATACTGACCCTAGCATGACCTAATATCAAGTCTAGTAAGTTAAAGATTGCCACAGCTACATTGATACATCACCAGAACCGCCGTCAGTGCCTGGCTGCGGAAACAGCACTTCCATCAGCATATGACTACATCAGCATATGAGTTCAACACAAGACCCATCATCAGTACATGAATACAGCACCAGAGACACCATCAGCACATAAACACAGCACCAAGCTTAACACAGAGATCCATTGCAATGGCGCAATGGTCAACAGCAAAATACGCTGCAACTATACTATCTGCTTGCTACAGGCTTCAAATAACACCACCACACCATAGGGACAACTACTTCTGCAAATCAGTTAGGCATGCAATTCTACACAGAAAGCACTATGAACAAAACGCGGAGTAAAAAGAAACAAGCTTCAGCATCGACCTACCTGGGATGAAACGAGTGCACGGGACCTCTAAAAAGCTGTGCTTGGCCCGTACGGGGATCGAACCCGCGACCTTGGCGTTATTAGCACCACGCTCTAACCAACTGAGCTAACCGGCCATGGGTGGGGCGTTTATCCCCTACGCAAAGAACTGGAAATAGGTATGAGCGCAAATAATTCCGTTTTGGGGGGGGATGGATTTATCACACAATGTAGAGACTTCTGGTGGCAGTAAAGTGACAATCAAACAATAAAATATCAAAAGCCCCTGAATATGAATTTATTGCCAGCAGGATCAGCTTCTCGGAGCAAATTCAAGAATATAAGAGAGGCCTCCCCGTCGGGGAATCGAACCCCGGTCTCCCGCGTGACAGGCGGGGATACTTACCACTATACTAACGAGGATTGGCTGTGCCGTCACCTCTGGCATCGCACTCCGAGAAAGTGCACACGCGGTATGTGAATGATCAGATGAACCCCTGTTGGCCAGGCTCCTTTTTCGTTTTGGCACTTTCAGACAAGGGAGGCGAGACTGTGAAGAAAACTGCAATTTTTGGGAGAGAGAGCAGCCGCCCTAATGATGGCAAAGCTGTCTATAGTGTCTGGGAGCTTTTGTCAAACTTTTGCTCGGCAGACCAATAATGGCCTCATTCAGACAGCTGTATTTTCAGGACGGCATACTGACCCTAGCATGACCTAATATCAAGTCTAGTAAGTTAAAGATTGCCACAGCTACATTGATACATCACCAGAACCGCCGTCAGTGCCTGGCTGCGGAAACAGCACTTCCATCAGCATATGACTACATCAGCATATGAGTTCAACACAAGACCCATCATCAGCTTAACACAGAGATCCATTGCAATGGCGCAATGGTCAACAGCAAAATACGCTGCAACTATACTATCTGCTTGCTACAGGCTTCAAATAACACCACCACACCATAGGGACAACTACTTCTGCAAATCAGTTAGGCATGCAATTCTACACAGAAAGCACTATGAACAAAACGCGGAGTAAAAAGAAACAAGCTTCAGCATCGACCTACCTGGGATGAAACGAGTGCACGGGACCTCTAAAAAGCTGTGCTTGGCCCGTACGGGGATCGAACCCGCGACCTTGGCGTTATTAGCACCACGCTCTAACCAACTGAGCTAACCGGCCATGGGTGGGGCGTTTATCCCCTACGCAAAGAACTGGAAATAGGTATGAGCGCAAATAATTCCGTTTTGGGGGGGGGATGGATTTATCACACAATGTAGAGACTTCTGGTGGCAGTAAAGTGACAATCAAACAATAAAATATCAAAAGCCCCTGAATATGAATTTATTGCCAGCAGGATCAGCTTCTCGGAGCAAATTCAAGAATATAAGAGAGGCCTCCCCGTCGGGGAATCGAACCCCGGTCTCCCGCGTGACAGGCGGGGATACTTACCACTATACTAACGAGGATTGGCTGTGCCGTCACCTCTGGCATCGCACTCCGAGAAAGTGCACACGCGGTATGTGAATGATCAGATGAACCCCTGTTGGCCAGGCTCCTTTTTCGTTTTGGCACTTTCAGACAAGGGAGGCGAGACTGTGAAGAAAACTGCAATTTTTGGGAGAGAGAGCAGCCGCCCTAATGATGGCAAAGCTGTCTATAGTGTCTGGGAGCTTTTGTCAAACTTTTGCTCGGCAGACCAATAATGGCCTCATTCAGACAGCTGTATTTTCAGGACGGCATACTGACCCTAGCATGACCTAATATCAAGTCTAGTAAGTTAAAGATTGCCACAGCTACATTGATACATCACCAGAACCGCCGTCAGTGCCTGGCTGCGGAAACAGCACTTCCATCAGCATATGACTACATCAGCATATGAGTTCAACACAAGACCCATCATCAGTACATGAATACAGCACCAGAGACACCATCAGCACATAAACACAGCACCAAGCTTAACACAGAGATCCATTGCAATGGCGCAATGGTCAACAGCAAAATACGCTGCAACTATACTATCTGCTTGCTACAGGCTTCAAATAACACCACCACACCATAGGGACAACTACTTCTGCAAATCAGTTAGGCATGCAATTCTACACAGAAAGCACTATGAACAAAACGCGGAGTAAAAAGAAACAAGCTTCAGCATCGACCTACCTGGGATGAAACGAGTGCACGGGACCTCTAAAAAGCTGTGCTTGGCCCGTACGGGGATCGAACCCGCGACCTTGGCGTTATTAGCACCACGCTCTAACCAACTGAGCTAACCGGCCATGGGTGGGGCGTTTATCCCCTACGCAAAGAACTGGAAATAGGTATGAGCGCAAATAATTCCGTTTTGGGGGGGGGATGGATTTATCACACAATGTAGAGACTTCTGGTGGCAGTAAAGTGACAATCAAACAATAAAATATCAAAAGCCCCTGAATATGAATTTATTGCCAGCAGGATCAGCTTCTCGGAGCAAATTCAAGAATATAAGAGAGGCCTCCCCGTCGGGGAATCGAACCCCGGTCTCCCGCGTGACAGGCGGGGATACTTACCACTATACTAACGAGGATTGGCTGTGCCGTCACCTCTGGCATCGCACTCCGAGAAAGTGCACACGCGGTATGTGAATGATCAGATGAACCCCTGTTGGCCAGGCTCCTTTTTCGTTTTGGCACTTTCAGACAAGGGAGGCGAGACTGTGAAGAAAACTGCAATTTTTGGGAGAGAGAGCAGCCGCCCTAATGATGGCAAAGCTGTCTATAGTGTCTGGGAGCTTTTGTCAAACTTTTGCTCGGCAGACCAATAATGGCCTCATTCAGACAGCTGTATTTTCAGGACGGCATACTGACCCTAGCATGACCTAATATCAAGTCTAGTAAGTTAAAGATTGCCACAGCTACATTGATACATCACCAGAACCGCCGTCAGTGCCTGGCTGCGGAAACAGCACTTCCATCAGCATATGACTACATCAGCATATGAGTTCAACACAAGACCCATCATCAGTACATGAATACAGCACCAGAGACACCATCAGCACATAAACACAGCACCAAGCTTAACACAGAGATCCATTGCAATGGCGCAATGGTCAACAGCAAAATACGCTGCAACTATACTATCTGCTTGCTACAGGCTTCAAATAACACCACCACACCATAGGGACAACTACTTCTGCAAATCAGTTAGGCATGCAATTCTACACAGAAAGCACTATGAACAAAACGCGGAGTAAAAAGAAACAAGCTTCAGCATCGACCTACCTGGGATGAAACGAGTGCACGGGACCTCTAAAAAGCTGTGCTTGGCCCGTACGGGGATCGAACCCGCGACCTTGGCGTTATTAGCACCACGCTCTAACCAACTGAGCTAACCGGCCATGGGTGGGGCGTTTATCCCCTACGCAAAGAACTGGAAATAGGTATGAGCGCAAATAATTCCGTTTTGGGGGGGGGATGGATTTATCACACAATGTAGAGACTTCTGGTGGCAGTAAAGTGACAATCAAACAATAAAATATCAAAAGCCCCTGAATATGAATTTATTGCCAGCAGGATCAGCTTCTCGGAGCAAATTCAAGAATATAAGAGAGGCCTCCCCGTCGGGGAATCGAACCCCGGTCTCCCGCGTGACAGGCGGGGATACTTACCACTATACTAACGAGGATTGGCTGTGCCGTCACCTCTGGCATCGCACTCCGAGAAAGTGCACACGCGGTATGTGAATGATCAGATGAACCCCTGTTGGCCAGGCTCCTTTTTCGTTTTGGCACTTTCAGACAAGGGAGGCGAGACTGTGAAGAAAACTGCAATTTTTGGGAGAGAGAGCAGCCGCCCTAATGATGGCAAAGCTGTCTATAGTGTCTGGGAGCTTTTGTCAAACTTTTGCTCGGCAGACCAATAATGGCCTCATTCAGACAGCTGTATTTTCAGGACGGCATACTGACCCTAGCATGACCTAATATCAAGTCTAGTAAGTTAAAGATTGCCACAGCTACATTGATACATCACCAGAACCGCCGTCAGTGCCTGGCTGCGGAAACAGCACTTCCATCAGCATATGACTACATCAGCATATGAGTTCAACACAAGACCCATCATCAGTACATGAATACAGCACCAGAGACACCATCAGCACATAAACACAGCACCAAGCTTAACACAGAGATCCATTGCAATGGCGCAATGGTCAACAGCAAAATACGCTGCAACTATACTATCTGCTTGCTACAGGCTTCAAATAACACCACCACACCATAGGGACAACTACTTCTGCAAATCAGTTAGGCATGCAATTCTACACAGAAAGCACTATGAACAAAACGCGGAGTAAAAAGAAACAAGCTTCAGCATCGACCTACCTGGGATGAAACGAGTGCACGGGACCTCTAAAAAGCTGTGCTTGGCCCGTACGGGGATCGAACCCGCGACCTTGGCGTTATTAGCACCACGCTCTAACCAACTGAGCTAACCGGCCATGGGTGGGGCGTTTATCCCCTACGCAAAGAACTGGAAATAGGTATGAGCGCAAATAATTCCGTTTTGGGGGGGGGATGGATTTATCACACAATGTAGAGACTTCTGGTGGCAGTAAAGTGACAATCAAACAATAAAATATCAAAAGCCCCTGAATATGAATTTATTGCCAGCAGGATCAGCTTCTCGGAGCAAATTCAAGAATATAAGAGAGGCCTCCCCGTCGGGGAATCGAACCCCGGTCTCCCGCGTGACAGGCGGGGATACTTACCACTATACTAACGAGGATTGGCTGTGCCGTCACCTCTGGCATCGCACTCCGAGAAAGTGCACACGCGGTATGTGAATGATCAGATGAACCCCTGTTGGCCAGGCTCCTTTTTCGTTTTGGCACTTTCAGACAAGGGAGGCGAGACTGTGAAGAAAACTGCAATTTTTGGGAGAGAGAGCAGCCGCCCTAATGATGGCAAAGCTGTCTATAGTGTCTGGGAGCTTTTGTCAAACTTTTGCTCGGCAGACCAATAATGGCCTCATTCAGACAGCTGTATTTTCAGGACGGCATACTGACCCTAGCATGACCTAATATCAAGTCTAGTAAGTTAAAGATTGCCACAGCTACATTGATACATCACCAGAACCGCCGTCAGTGCCTGGCTGCGGAAACAGCACTTCCATCAGCATATGACTACATCAGCATATGAGTTCAACACAAGACCCATCATCAGTACATGAATACAGCACCAGAGACACCATCAGCACATAAACACAGCACCAAGCTTAACACAGAGATCCATTGCAATGGCGCAATGGTCAACAGCAAAATACGCTGCAACTATACTATCTGCTTGCTACAGGCTTCAAATAACACCACCACACCATAGGGACAACTACTTCTGCAAATCAGTTAGGCATGCAATTCTACACAGAAAGCACTATGAACAAAACGCGGAGTAAAAAGAAACAAGCTTCAGCATCGACCTACCTGGGATGAAACGAGTGCACGGGACCTCTAAAAAGCTGTGCTTGGCCCGTACGGGGATCGAACCCGCGACCTTGGCGTTATTAGCACCACGCTCTAACCAACTGAGCTAACCGGCCATGGGTGGGGCGTTTATCCCCTACGCAAAGAACTGGAAATAGGTATGAGCGCAAATAATTCCGTTTTGGGGGGGGGATGGATTTATCACACAATGTAGAGACTTCTGGTGGCAGTAAAGTGACAATCAAACAATAAAATATCAAAAGCCCCTGAATATGAATTTATTGCCAGCAGGATCAGCTTCTCGGAGCAAATTCAAGAATATAAGAGAGGCCTCCCCGTCGGGGAATCGAACCCCGGTCTCCCGCGTGACAGGCGGGGATACTTACCACTATACTAACGAGGATTGGCTGTGCCGTCACCTCTGGCATCGCACTCCGAGAAAGTGCACACGCGGTATGTGAATGATCAGATGAACCCCTGTTGGCCAGGCTCCTTTTTCGTTTTGGCACTTTCAGACAAGGGAGGCGAGACTGTGAAGAAAACTGCAATTTTTGGGAGAGAGAGCAGCCGCCCTAATGATGGCAAAGCTGTCTATAGTGTCTGGGAGCTTTTGTCAAACTTTTGCTCGGCAGACCAATAATGGCCTCATTCAGACAGCTGTATTTTCAGGACGGCATACTGACCCTAGCATGACCTAATATCAAGTCTAGTAAGTTAAAGATTGCCACAGCTACATTGATACATCACCAGAACCGCCGTCAGTGCCTGGCTGCGGAAACAGCACTTCCATCAGCATATGACTACATCAGCATATGAGTTCAACACAAGACCCATCATCAGTACATGAATACAGCACCAGAGACACCATCAGCACATAAACACAGCACCAAGCTTAACACAGAGATCCATTGCAATGGCGCAATGGTCAACAGCAAAATACGCTGCAACTATACTATCTGCTTGCTACAGGCTTCAAATAACACCACCACACCATAGGGACAACTACTTCTGCAAATCAGTTAGGCATGCAATTCTACACAGAAAGCACTATGAACAAAACGCGGAGTAAAAAGAAACAAGCTTCAGCATCGACCTACCTGGGATGAAACGAGTGCACGGGACCTCTAAAAAGCTGTGCTTGGCCCGTACGGGGATCGAACCCGCGACCTTGGCGTTATTAGCACCACGCTCTAACCAACTGAGCTAACCGGCCATGGGTGGGGCGTTTATCCCCTACGCAAAGAACTGGAAATAGGTATGAGCGCAAATAATTCCGTTTTGGGGGGGGGATGGATTTATCACACAATGTAGAGACTTCTGGTGGCAGTAAAGTGACAATCAAACAATAAAATATCAAAAGCCCCTGAATATGAATTTATTGCCAGCAGGATCAGCTTCTCGGAGCAAATTCAAGAATATAAGAGAGGCCTCCCCGTCGGGGAATCGAACCCCGGTCTCCCGCGTGACAGGCGGGGATACTTACCACTATACTAACGAGGATTGGCTGTGCCGTCACCTCTGGCATCGCACTCCGAGAAAGTGCACACGCGGTATGTGAATGATCAGATGAACCCCTGTTGGCCAGGCTCCTTTTTCGTTTTGGCACTTTCAGACAAGGGAGGCGAGACTGTGAAGAAAACTGCAATTTTTGGGAGAGAGAGCAGCCGCCCTAATGATGGCAAAGCTGTCTATAGTGTCTGGGAGCTTTTGTCAAACTTTTGCTCGGCAGACCAATAATGGCCTCATTCAGACAGCTGTATTTTCAGGACGGCATACTGACCCTAGCATGACCTAATATCAAGTCTAGTAAGTTAAAGATTGCCACAGCTACATTGATACATCACCAGAACCGCCGTCAGTGCCTGGCTGCGGAAACAGCACTTCCATCAGCATATGACTACATCAGCATATGAGTTCAACACAAGACCCATCATCAGTACATGAATACAGCACCAGAGACACCATCAGCACATAAACACAGCACCAAGCTTAACACAGAGATCCATTGCAATGGCGCAATGGTCAACAGCAAAATACGCTGCAACTATACTATCTGCTTGCTACAGGCTTCAAATAACACCACCACACCATAGGGACAACTACTTCTGCAAATCAGTTAGGCATGCAATTCTACACAGAAAGCACTATGAACAAAACGCGGAGTAAAAAGAAACAAGCTTCAGCATCGACCTACCTGGGATGAAACGAGTGCACGGGACCTCTAAAAAGCTGTGCTTGGCCCGTACGGGGATCGAACCCGCGACCTTGGCGTTATTAGCACCACGCTCTAACCAACTGAGCTAACCGGCCATGGGTGGGGCGTTTATCCCCTACGCAAAGAACTGGAAATAGGTATGAGCGCAAATAATTCCGTTTTGGGGGGGGGATGGATTTATCACACAATGTAGAGACTTCTGGTGGCAGTAAAGTGACAATCAAACAATAAAATATCAAAAGCCCCTGAATATGAATTTATTGCCAGCAGGATCAGCTTCTCGGAGCAAATTCAAGAATATAAGAGAGGCCTCCCCGTCGGGGAATCGAACCCCGGTCTCCCGCGTGACAGGCGGGGATACTTACCACTATACTAACGAGGATTGGCTGTGCCGTCACCTCTGGCATCGCACTCCGAGAAAGTGCACACGCGGTATGTGAATGATCAGATGAACCCCTGTTGGCCAGGCTCCTTTTTCGTTTTGGCACTTTCAGACAAGGGAGGCGAGACTGTGAAGAAAACTGCAATTTTTGGGAGAGAGAGCAGCCGCCCTAATGATGGCAAAGCTGTCTATAGTGTCTGGGAGCTTTTGTCAAACTTTTGCTCGGCAGACCAATAATGGCCTCATTCAGACAGCTGTATTTTCAGGACGGCATACTGACCCTAGCATGACCTAATATCAAGTCTAGTAAGTTAAAGATTGCCACAGCTACATTGATACATCACCAGAACCGCCGTCAGTGCCTGGCTGCGGAAACAGCACTTCCATCAGCATATGACTACATCAGCATATGAGTTCAACACAAGACCCATCATCAGTACATGAATACAGCACCAGAGACACCATCAGCACATAAACACAGCACCAAGCTTAACACAGAGATCCATTGCAATGGCGCAATGGTCAACAGCAAAATACGCTGCAACTATACTATCTGCTTGCTACAGGCTTCAAATAACACCACCACACCATAGGGACAACTACTTCTGCAAATCAGTTAGGCATGCAATTCTACACAGAAAGCACTATGAACAAAACGCGGAGTAAAAAGAAACAAGCTTCAGCATCGACCTACCTGGGATGAAACGAGTGCACGGGACCTCTAAAAAGCTGTGCTTGGCCCGTACGGGGATCGAACCCGCGACCTTGGCGTTATTAGCACCACGCTCTAACCAACTGAGCTAACCGGCCATGGGTGGGGCGTTTATCCCCTACGCAAAGAACTGGAAATAGGTATGAGCGCAAATAATTCCCTTTTGGGGGGGGGATGGATTTATCACACAATGTAGAGACTTCTGGTGGCAGTAAAGTGACAATCAAACAATAAAATATCAAAAGCCCCTGAATATGAATTTATTGCCAGCAGGATCAGCTTCTCGGAGCAAATTCAAGAATATAAGAGAGGCCTCCCCGTCGGGGAATCGGACCCCGGTCTCCCGCGTGACAGGCGGGGATACTTACCACTATACTAACGAGGATTGGCTGTGCCGTCACCTCTGGCATCGCACTCCGAGAAAGTGCACACGCGGTATGTGAATGATCAGATGAACCCCTGTTGGCCAGGCTCCTTTTTCGTTTTGGCACTTTCAGACAAGGGAGGCGAGACTGTGAAGAAAACTGCAATTTTTGGGAGAGAGAGCAGCCGCCCTAATGATGGCAAAGCTGTCTATAGTGTCTGGGAGCTTTTGTCAAACTTTTGCTCGGCAGACCAATAATGGCCTCATTCAGACAGCTGTATTTTCAGGACGGCATACTGACCCTAGCATGACCTAATATCAAGTCTAGTAAGTTAAAGATTGCCACAGCTACATTGATACATCACCAGAACCGCCGTCAGTGCCTGGCTGCGGAAACAGCACTTCCATCAGCATATGACTACATCAGCATATGAGTTCAACACAAGACCCATCATCAGTACATGAATACAGCACCAGAGACACCATCAGCACATAAACACAGCACCAAGCTTAACACAGAGATCCATTGCAATGGCGCAATGGTCAACAGCAAAATACGCTGCAACTATACTATCTGCTTGCTACAGGCTTCAAATAACACCACCACACCATAGGGACAACTACTTCTGCAAATCAGTTAGGCATGCAATTCTACACAGAAAGCACTATGAACAAAACGCGGAGTAAAAAGAAACAAGCTTCAGCATCGACCTACCTGGGATGAAACGAGTGCACGGGACCTCTAAAAAGCTGTGCTTGGCCCGTACGGGGATCGAACCCGCGACCTTGGCGTTATTAGCACCACGCTCTAACCAACTGAGCTAACCGGCCATGGGTGGGGCGTTTATCCCCTACGCAAAGAACTGGAAATAGGTATGAGCGCAAATAATTCCGTTTTTGGGGGGGGATGGATTTATCACACAATGTAGAGACTTCTGGTGGCAGTAAAGTGACAATCAAACAATAAAATATCAAAAGCCCCTGAATATGAATTTATTGCCAGCAGGATCAGCTTCTCGGAGCAAATTCAAGAATATAAGAGAGGCCTCCCCGTCGGGGAATCGAACCCCGGTCTCCCGCGTGACAGGCGGGGATACTTACCACTATACTAACGAGGATTGGCTGTGCCGTCACCTCTGGCATCGCACTCCGAGAAAGTGCACACGCGGTATGTGAATGATCAGATGAACCCCTGTTGGCCAGGCTCCTTTTTCGTTTTGGCACTTTCAGACAAGGGAGGCGAGACTGTGAAGAAAACTGCAATTTTTGGGAGAGAGAGCAGCCGCCCTAATGATGGCAAAGCTGTCTATAGTGTCTGGGAGCTTTTGTCAAACTTTTGCTCGGCAGACCAATAATGGCCTCATTCAGACAGCTGTATTTTCAGGACGGCATACTGACCCTAGCATGACCTAATATCAAGTCTAGTAAGTTAAAGATTGCCACAGCTACATTGATACATCACCAGAACCGCCGTCAGTGCCTGGCTGCGGAAACAGCACTTCCATCAGCATATGACTACATCAGCATATGAGTTCAACACAAGACCCATCATCAGTACATGAATACAGCACCAGAGACACCATCAGCACATAAACACAGCACCAAGCTTAACACAGAGATCCATTGCAATGGCGCAATGGTCAACAGCAAAATACGCTGCAACTATACTATCTGCTTGCTACAGGCTTCAAATAACACCACCACACCATAGGGACAACTACTTCTGCAAATCAGTTAGGCATGCAATTCTACACAGAAAGCACTATGAACAAAACGCGGAGTAAAAAGAAACAAGCTTCAGCATCGACCTACCTGGGATGAAACGAGTGCACGGGACCTCTAAAAAGCTGTGCTTGGCCCGTACGGGGATCGAACCCGCGACCTTGGCGTTATTAGCACCACGCTCTAACCAACTGAGCTAACCGGCCATGGGTGGGGCGTTTATCCCCTACGCAAAGAACTGGAAATAGGTATGAGCGCAAATAATTCCGTTTTGGGGGGGGGATGGATTTATCACACAATGTAGAGACTTCTGGTGGCAGTAAAGTGACAATCAAACAATAAAATATCAAAAGCCCCTGAATATGAATTTATTGCCAGCAGGATCAGCTTCTCGGAGCAAATTCAAGAATATAAGAGAGGCCTCCCCGTCGGGGAATCGAACCCCGGTCTCCCGCGTGACAGGCGGGGATACTTACCACTATACTAACGAGGATTGGCTGTGCCGTCACCTCTGGCATCGCACTCCGAGAAAGTGCACACGCGGTATGTGAATGATCAGATGAACCCCTGTTGGCCAGGCTCCTTTTTCGTTTTGGCACTTTCAGACAAGGGAGGCGAGACTGTGAAGAAAACTGCAATTTTTGGGAGAGAGAGCAGCCGCCCTAATGATGGCAAAGCTGTCTATAGTGTCTGGGAGCTTTTGTCAAACTTTTGCTCGGCAGACCAATAATGGCCTCATTCAGACAGCTGTATTTTCAGGACGGCATACTGACCCTAGCATGACCTAATATCAAGTCTAGTAAGTTAAAGATTGCCACAGCTACATTGATACATCACCAGAACCGCCGTCAGTGCCTGGCTGCGGAAACAGCACTTCCATCAGCATATGACTACATCAGCATATGAGTTCAACACAAGACCCATCATCAGTACATGAATACAGCACCAGAGACACCATCAGCACATAAACACAGCACCAAGCTTAACACAGAGATCCATTGCAATGGCGCAATGGTCAACAGCAAAATACGCTGCAACTATACTATCTGCTTGCTACAGGCTTCAAATAACACCACCACACCATAGGGACAACTACTTCTGCAAATCAGTTAGGCATGCAATTCTACACAGAAAGCACTATGAACAAAACGCGGAGTAAAAAGAAACAAGCTTCAGCATCGACCTACCTGGGATGAAACGAGTGCACGGGACCTCTAAAAAGCTGTGCTTGGCCCGTACGGGGATCGAACCCGCGACCTTGGCGTTATTAGCACCACGCTCTAACCAACTGAGCTAACCGGCCATGGGTGGGGCGTTTATCCCCTACGCAAAGAACTGGAAATAGGTATGAGCGCAAATAATTCCGTTTTGGGGGGGGGATGGATTTATCACACAATGTAGAGACTTCTGGTGGCAGTAAAGTGACAATCAAACAATAAAATATCAAAAGCCCCTGAATATGAATTTATTGCCAGCAGGATCAGCTTCTCGGAGCAAATTCAAGAATATAAGAGAGGCCTCCCCGTCGGGGAATCGAACCCCGGTCTCCCGCGTGACAGGCGGGGATACTTACCACTATACTAACGAGGATTGGCTGTGCCGTCACCTCTGGCATCGCACTCCGAGAAAGTGCACACGCGGTATGTGAATGATCAGATGAACCCCTGTTGGCCAGGCTCCTTTTTCGTTTTGGCACTTTCAGACAAGGGAGGCGAGACTGTGAAGAAAACTGCAATTTTTGGGAGAGAGAGCAGCCGCCCTAATGATGGCAAAGCTGTCTATAGTGTCTGGGAGCTTTTGTCAAACTTTTGCTCGGCAGACCAATAATGGCCTCATTCAGACAGCTGTATTTTCAGGACGGCATACTGACCCTAGCATGACCTAATATCAAGTCTAGTAAGTTAAAGATTGCCACAGCTACATTGATACATCACCAGAACCGCCGTCAGTGCCTGGCTGCGGAAACAGCACTTCCATCAGCATATGACTACATCAGCATATGAGTTCAACACAAGACCCATCATCAGTACATGAATACAGCACCAGAGACACCATCAGCACATAAACACAGCACCAAGCTTAACACAGAGATCCATTGCAATGGCGCAATGGTCAACAGCAAAATACGCTGCAACTATACTATCTGCTTGCTACAGGCTTCAAATAACACCACCACACCATAGGGACAACTACTTCTGCAAATCAGTTAGGCATGCAATTCTACACAGAAAGCACTATGAACAAAACGCGGAGTAAAAAGAAACAAGCTTCAGCATCGACCTACCTGGGATGAAACGAGTGCACGGGACCTCTAAAATGCTGTGCTTGGCCCGTACGGGGATCGAACCCGCGACCTTGGCGTTATTAGCACCACGCTCTAACCAACTGAGCTAACCGGCCATGGGTGGGGCGTTTATCCCCTACGCAAAGAACTGGAAATAGGTATGAGCGCAAATAATTCCGTTTTGGGGGGGGGATGGATTTATCACACAATGTAGAGACTTCTGGTGGCAGTAAAGTGACAATCAAACAATAAAATATCAAAAGCCCCTGAATATGAATTTATTGCCAGCAGGATCAGCTTCTCGGAGCAAATTCAAGAATATAAGAGAGGCCTCCCCGTCGGGGAATCGAACCCCGGTCTCCCGCGTGACAGGCGGGGATACTTACCACTATACTAACGAGGATTGGCTGTGCCGTCACCTCTGGCATCGCACTCCGAGAAAGTGCACACGCGGTATGTGAATGATCAGATGAACCCCTGTTGGCCAGGCTCCTTTTTCGTTTTGGCACTTTCAGACAAGGGAGGCGAGACTGTGAAGAAAACTGCAATTTTTGGGAGAGAGAGCAGCCGCCCTAATGATGGCAAAGCTGTCTATAGTGTCTGGGAGCTTTTGTCAAACTTTTGCTCGGCAGACCAATAATGGCCTCATTCAGACAGCTGTATTTTCAGGACGGCATACTGACCCTAGCATGACCTAATATCAAGTCTAGTAAGTTAAAGATTGCCACAGCTACATTGATACATCACCAGAACCGCCGTCAGTGCCTGGCTGCGGAAACAGCACTTCCATCAGCATATGACTACATCAGCATATGAGTTCAACACAAGACCCATCATCAGTACATGAATACAGCACCAGAGACACCATCAGCACATAAACACAGCACCAAGCTTAACACAGAGATCCATTGCAATGGCGCAATGGTCAACAGCAAAATACGCTGCAACTATACTATCTGCTTGCTACAGGCTTCAAATAACACCACCACACCATAGGGACAACTACTTCTGCAAATCAGTTAGGCATGCAATTCTACACAGAAAGCACTATGAACAAAACGCGGAGTAAAAAGAAACAAGCTTCAGCATCGACCTACCTGGGATGAAACGAGTGCACGGGACCTCTAAAAAGCTGTGCTTGGCCCGTACGGGGATCGAACCCGCGACCTTGGCGTTATTAGCACCACGCTCTAACCAACTGAGCTAACCGGCCATGGGTGGGGCGTTTATCCCCTACGCAAAGAACTGGAAATAGGTATGAGCGCAAATAATTCCGTTTTGGGGGGGGGATGGATTTATCACACAATGTAGAGACTTCTGGTGGCAGTAAAGTGACAATCAAACAATAAAATATCAAAAGCCCCTGAATATGAATTTATTGCCAGCAGGATCAGCTTCTCGGAGCAAATTCAAGAATATAAGAGAGGCCTCCCCGTCGGGGAATCGAACCCCGGTCTCCCGCGTGACAGGCGGGGATACTTACCACTATACTAACGAGGATTGGCTGTGCCGTCACCTCTGGCATCGCACTCCGAGAAAGTGCACACGCGGTATGTGAATGATCAGATGAACCCCTGTTGGCCAGGCTCCTTTTTCGTTTTGGCACTTTCAGACAAGGGAGGCGAGACTGTGAAGAAAACTGCAATTTTTGGGAGAGAGAGCAGCCGCCCTAATGATGGCAAAGCTGTCTATAGTGTCTGGGAGCTTTTGTCAAACTTTTGCTCGGCAGACCAATAATGGCCTCATTCAGACAGCTGTATTTTCAGGACGGCATACTGACCCTAGCATGACCTAATATCAAGTCTAGTAAGTTAAAGATTGCCACAGCTACATTGATACATCACCAGAACCGCCGTCAGTGCCTGGCTGCGGAAACAGCACTTCCATCAGCATATGACTACATCAGCATATGAGTTCAACACAAGACCCATCATCAGTACATGAATACAGCACCAGAGACACCATCAGCACATAAACACAGCACCAAGCTTAACACAGAGATCCATTGCAATGGCGCAATGGTCAACAGCAAAATACGCTGCAACTATACTATCTGCTTGCTACAGGCTTCAAATAACACCACCACACCATAGGGACAACTACTTCTGCAAATCAGTTAGGCATGCAATTCTACACAGAAAGCACTATGAACAAAACGCGGAGTAAAAAGAAACAAGCTTCAGCATCGACCTACCTGGGATGAAACGAGTGCACGGGACCTCTAAAAAGCTGTGCTTGGCCCGTACGGGGATCGAACCCGCGACCTTGGCGTTATTAGCACCACGCTCTAACCAACTGAGCTAACCGGCCATGGGTGGGGCGTTTATCCCCTACGCAAAGAACTGGAAATAGGTATGAGCGCAAATAATTCCGTTTTGGGGGGGGGATGGATTTATCACACAATGTAGAGACTTCTGGTGGCAGTAAAGTGACAATCAAACAATAAAATATCAAAAGCCCCTGAATATGAATTTATTGCCAGCAGGATCAGCTTCTCGGAGCAAATTCAAGAATATAAGAGAGGCCTCCCCGTCGGGGAATCGAACCCCGGTCTCCCGCGTGACAGGCGGGGATACTTACCACTATACTAACGAGGATTGGCTGTGCCGTCACCTCTGGCATCGCACTCCGAGAAAGTGCACACGCGGTATGTGAATGATCAGATGAACCCCTGTTGGCCAGGCTCCTTTTTCGTTTTGGCACTTTCAGACAAGGGAGGCGAGACTGTGAAGAAAACTGCAATTTTTGGGAGAGAGAGCAGCCGCCCTAATGATGGCAAAGCTGTCTATAGTGTCTGGGAGCTTTTGTCAAACTTTTGCTCGGCAGACCAATAATGGCCTCATTCAGACAGCTGTATTTTCAGGACGGCATACTGACCCTAGCATGACCTAATATCAAGTCTAGTAAGTTAAAGATTGCCACAGCTACATTGATACATCACCAGAACCGCCGTCAGTGCCTGGCTGCGGAAACAGCACTTCCATCAGCATATGACTACATCAGCATATGAGTTCAACACAAGACCCATCATCAGTACATGAATACAGCACCAGAGACACCATCAGCACATAAACACAGCACCAAGCTTAACACAGAGATCCATTGCAATGGCGCAATGGTCAACAGCAAAATACGCTGCAACTATACTATCTGCTTGCTACAGGCTTCAAATAACACCACCACACCATAGGGACAACTACTTCTGCAAATCAGTTAGGCATGCAATTCTACACAGAAAGCACTATGAACAAAACGCGGAGTAAAAAGAAACAAGCTTCAGCATCGACCTACCTGGGATGAAACGAGTGCACGGGACCTCTAAAAAGCTGTGCTTGGCCCGTACGGGGATCGAACCCGCGACCTTGGCGTTATTAGCACCACGCTCTAACCAACTGAGCTAACCGGCCATGGGTGGGGCGTTTATCCCCTACGCAAAGAACTGGAAATAGGTATGAGCGCAAATAATTCCGTTTTGGGGGGGGGATGGATTTATCACACAATGTAGAGACTTCTGGTGGCAGTAAAGTGACAATCAAACAATAAAATATCAAAAGCCCCTGAATATGAATTTATTGCCAGCAGGATCAGCTTCTCGGAGCAAATTCAAGAATAAAAGAGAGGCCTCCCCGTCGGGGAATCGAACCCCGGTCTCCCGCGTGACAGGCGGGGATACTTACCACTATACTAACGAGGATTGGCTGTGCCGTCACCTCTGGCATCGCACTCCGAGAAAGTGCACACGCGGTATGTGAATGATCAGATGAACCCCTGTTGGCCAGGCTCCTTTTTCGTTTTGGCACTTTCAGACAAGGGAGGCGAGACTGTGAAGAAAACTGCAATTTTTGGGAGAGAGAGCAGCCGCCCTAATGATGGCAAAGCTGTCTATAGTGTCTGGGAGCTTTTGTCAAACTTTTGCTCGGCAGACCAATAATGGCCTCATTCAGACAGCTGTATTTTCAGGACGGCATACTGACCCTAGCATGACCTAATATCAAGTCTAGTAAGTTAAAGATTGCCACAGCTACATTGATACATCACCAGAACCGCCGTCAGTGCCTGGCTGCGGAAACAGCACTTCCATCAGCATATGACTACATCAGCATATGAGTTCAACACAAGACCCATCATCAGTACATGAATACAGCACCAGAGACACCATCAGCACATAAACACAGCACCAAGCTTAACACAGAGATCCATTGCAATGGCGCAATGGTCAACAGCAAAATACGCTGCAACTATACTATCTGCTTGCTACAGGCTTCAAATAACACCACCACACCATAGGGACAACTACTTCTGCAAATCAGTTAGGCATGCAATTCTACACAGAAAGCACTATGAACAAAACGCGGAGTAAAAAGAAACAAGCTTCAGCATCGACCTACCTGGGATGAAACGAGTGCACGGGACCTCTAAAAAGCTGTGCTTGGCCCGTACGGGGATCGAACCCGCGACCTTGGCGTTATTAGCACCACGCTCTAACCAACTGAGCTAACCGGCCATGGGTGGGGCGTTTATCCCCTACGCAAAGAACTGGAAATAGGTATGAGCGCAAATAATTCCGTTTTGGGGGGGGGATGGATTTATCACACAATGTAGAGACTTCTGGTGGCAGTAAAGTGACAATCAAACAATAAAATATCAAAAGCCCCTGAATATGAATTTATTGCCAGCAGGATCAGCTTCTCGGAGCAAATTCAAGAATATAAGAGAGGCCTCCCCGTCGGGGAATCGAACCCCGGTCTCCCGCGTGACAGGCGGGGATACTTACCACTATACTAACGAGGATTGGCTGTGCCGTCACCTCTGGCATCGCACTCCGAGAAAGTGCACACGCGGTATGTGAATGATCAGATGAACCCCTGTTGGCCAGGCTCCTTTTTCGTTTTGGCACTTTCAGACAAGGGAGGCGAGACTGTGAAGAAAACTGCAATTTTTGGGAGAGAGAGCAGCCGCCCTAATGATGGCAAAGCTGTCTATAGTGTCTGGGAGCTTTTGTCAAACTTTTGCTCGGCAGACCAATAATGGCCTCATTCAGACAGCTGTATTTTCAGGACGGCATACTGACCCTAGCATGACCTAATATCAAGTCTAGTAAGTTAAAGATTGCCACAGCTACATTGATACATCACCAGAACCGCCGTCAGTGCCTGGCTGCGGAAACAGCACTTCCATCAGCATATGACTACATCAGCATATGAGTTCAACACAAGACCCATCATCAGTACATGAATACAGCACCAGAGACACCATCAGCACATAAACACAGCACCAAGCTTAACACAGAGATCCATTGCAATGGCGCAATGGTCAACAGCAAAATACGCTGCAACTATACTATCTGCTTGCTACAGGCTTCAAATAACACCACCACACCATAGGGACAACTACTTCTGCAAATCAGTTAGGCATGCAATTCTACACAGAAAGCACTATGAACAAAACGCGGAGTAAAAAGAAACAAGCTTCAGCATCGACCTACCTGGGATGAAACGAGTGCACGGGACCTCTAAAAAGCTGTGCTTGGCCCGTACGGGGATCGAACCCGCGACCTTGGCGTTATTAGCACCACGCTCTAACCAACTGAGCTAACCGGCCATGGGTGGGGCGTTTATCCCCTACGCAAAGAACTGGAAATAGGTATGAGCGCAAATAATTCCGTTTTGGGGGGGGGATGGATTTATCACACAATGTAGAGACTTCTGGTGGCAGTAAAGTGACAATCAAACAATAAAATATCAAAAGCCCCTGAATATGAATTTATTGCCAGCAGGATCAGCTTCTCGGAGCAAATTCAAGAATATAAGAGAGGCCTCCCCGTCGGGGAATCGAACCCCGGTCTCCCGCGTGACAGGCGGGGATACTTACCACTATACTAACGAGGATTGGCTGTGCCGTCACCTCTGGCATCGCACTCCGAGAAAGTGCACACGCGGTATGTGAATGATCAGATGAACCCCTGTTGGCCAGGCTCCTTTTTCGTTTTGGCACTTTCAGACAAGGGAGGCGAGACTGTGAAGAAAACTGCAATTTTTGGGAGAGAGAGCAGCCGCCCTAATGATGGCAAAGCTGTCTATAGTGTCTGGGAGCTTTTGTCAAACTTTTGCTCGGCAGACCAATAATGGCCTCATTCAGACAGCTGTATTTTCAGGACGGCATACTGACCCTAGCATGACCTAATATCAAGTCTAGTAAGTTAAAGATTGCCACAGCTACATTGATACATCACCAGAACCGCCGTCAGTGCCTGGCTGCGGAAACAGCACTTCCATCAGCATATGACTACATCAGCATATGAGTTCAACACAAGACCCATCATCAGTACATGAATACAGCACCAGAGACACCATCAGCACATAAACACAGCACCAAGCTTAACACAGAGATCCATTGCAATGGCGCAATGGTCAACAGCAAAATACGCTGCAACTATACTATCTGCTTGCTACAGGCTTCAAATAACACCACCACACCATAGGGACAACTACTTCTGCAAATCAGTTAGGCATGCAATTCTACACAGAAAGCACTATGAACAAAACGCGGAGTAAAAAGAAACAAGCTTCAGCATCGACCTACCTGGGATGAAACGAGTGCACGGGACCTCTAAAAAGCTGTGCTTGGCCCGTACGGGGATCGAACCCGCGACCTTGGCGTTATTAGCACCACGCTCTAACCAACTGAGCTAACCGGCCATGGGTGGGGCGTTTATCCCCTACGCAAAGAACTGGAAATAGGTATGAGCGCAAATAATTCCCTTTTGGGGGGGGGATGGATTTATCACACAATGTAGAGACTTCTGGTGGCAGTAAAGTGACAATCAAACAATAAAATATCAAAAGCCCCTGAATATGAATTTATTGCCAGCAGGATCAGCTTCTCGGAGCAAATTCAAGAATATAAGAGAGGCCTCCCCGTCGGGGAATCGAACCCCGGTCTCCCGCGTGACAGGCGGGGATACTTACCACTATACTAACGAGGATTGGCTGTGCCGTCACCTCTGGCATCGCACTCCGAGAAAGTGCACACGCGGTATGTGAATGATCAGATGAACCCCTGTTGGCCAGGCTCCTTTTTCGTTTTGGCACTTTCAGACAAGGGAGGCGAGACTGTGAAGAAAACTGCAATTTTTGGGAGAGAGAGCAGCCGCCCTAATGATGGCAAAGCTGTCTATAGTGTCTGGGAGCTTTTGTCAAACTTTTGCTCGGCAGACCAATAATGGCCTCATTCAGACAGCTGTATTTTCAGGACGGCATACTGACCCTAGCATGACCTAATATCAAGTCTAGTAAGTTAAAGATTGCCACAGCTACATTGATACATCACCAGAACCGCCGTCAGTGCCTGGCTGCGGAAACAGCACTTCCATCAGCATATGACTACATCAGCATATGAGTTCAACACAAGACCCATCATCAGTACATGAATACAGCACCAGAGACACCATCAGCACATAAACACAGCACCAAGCTTAACACAGAGATCCATTGCAATGGCGCAATGGTCAACAGCAAAATACGCTGCAACTATACTATCTGCTTGCTACAGGCTTCAAATAACACCACCACACCATAGGGACAACTACTTCTGCAAATCAGTTAGGCATGCAATTCTACACAGAAAGCACTATGAACAAAACGCGGAGTAAAAAGAAACAAGCTTCAGCATCGACCTACCTGGGATGAAACGAGTGCACGGGACCTCTAAAAAGCTGTGCTTGGCCCGTACGGGGATCGAACCCGCGACCTTGGCGTTATTAGCACCACGCTCTAACCAACTGAGCTAACCGGCCATGGGTGGGGCGTTTATCCCCTACGCAAAGAACTGGAAATAGGTATGAGCGCAAATAATTCCGTTTTGGGGGGGGGATGGATTTATCACACAATGTAGAGACTTCTGGTGGCAGTAAAGTGACAATCAAACAATAAAATATCAAAAGCCCCTGAATATGAATTTATTGCCAGCAGGATCAGCTTCTCGGAGCAAATTCAAGAATATAAGAGAGGCCTCCCCGTCGGGGAATCGAACCCCGGTCTCCCGCGTGACAGGCGGGGATACTTACCACTATACTAACGAGGATTGGCTGTGCCGTCACCTCTGGCATCGCACTCCGAGAAAGTGCACACGCGGTATGTGAATGATCAGATGAACCCCTGTTGGCCAGGCTCCTTTTTCGTTTTGGCACTTTCAGACAAGGGAGGCGAGACTGTGAAGAAAACTGCAATTTTTGGGAGAGAGAGCAGCCGCCCTAATGATGGCAAAGCTGTCTATAGTGTCTGGGAGCTTTTGTCAAACTTTTGCTCGGCAGACCAATAATGGCCTCATTCAGACAGCTGTATTTTCAGGACGGCATACTGACCCTAGCATGACCTAATATCAAGTCTAGTAAGTTAAAGATTGCCACAGCTACATTGATACATCACCAGAACCGCCGTCAGTGCCTGGCTGCGGAAACAGCACTTCCATCAGCATATGACTACATCAGCATATGAGTTCAACACAAGACCCATCATCAGTACATGAATACAGCACCAGAGACACCATCAGCACATAAACACAGCACCAAGCTTAACACAGAGATCCATTGCAATGGCGCAATGGTCAACAGCAAAATACGCTGCAACTATACTATCTGCTTGCTACAGGCTTCAAATAACACCACCACACCATAGGGACAACTACTTCTGCAAATCAGTTAGGCATGCAATTCTACACAGAAAGCACTATGAACAAAACGCGGAGTAAAAAGAAACAAGCTTCAGCATCGACCTACCTGGGATGAAACGAGTGCACGGGACCTCTAAAAAGCTGTGCTTGGCCCGTACGGGGATCGAACCCGCGACCTTGGCGTTATTAGCACCACGCTCTAACCAACTGAGCTAACCGGCCATGGGTGGGGCGTTTATCCCCTACGCAAAGAACTGGAAATAGGTATGAGCGCAAATAATTCCGTTTTGGGGGGGGGATGGATTTATCACACAATGTAGAGACTTCTGGTGGCAGTAAAGTGACAATCAAACAATAAAATATCAAAAGCCCCTGAATATGAATTTATTGCCAGCAGGATCAGCTTCTCGGAGCAAATTCAAGAATATAAGAGAGGCCTCCCCGTCGGGGAATCGAACCCCGGTCTCCCGCGTGACAGGCGGGGATACTTACCACTATACTAACGAGGATTGGCTGTGCCGTCACCTCTGGCATCGCACTCCGAGAAAGTGCACACGCGGTATGTGAATGATCAGATGAACCCCTGTTGGCCAGGCTCCTTTTTCGTTTTGGCACTTTCAGACAAGGGAGGCGAGACTGTGAAGAAAACTGCAATTTTTGGGAGAGAGAGCAGCCGCCCTAATGATGGCAAAGCTGTCTATAGTGTCTGGGAGCTTTTGTCAAACTTTTGCTCGGCAGACCAATAATGGCCTCATTCAGACAGCTGTATTTTCAGGACGGCATACTGACCCTAGCATGACCTAATATCAAGTCTAGTAAGTTAAAGATTGCCACAGCTACATTGATACATCACCAGAACCGCCGTCAGTGCCTGGCTGCGGAAACAGCACTTCCATCAGCATATGACTACATCAGCATATGAGTTCAACACAAGACCCATCATCAGTACATGAATACAGCACCAGAGACACCATCAGCACATAAACACAGCACCAAGCTTAACACAGAGATCCATTGCAATGGCGCAATGGTCAACAGCAAAATACGCTGCAACTATACTATCTGCTTGCTACAGGCTTCAAATAACACCACCACACCATAGGGACAACTACTTCTGCAAATCAGTTAGGCATGCAATTCTACACAGAAAGCACTATGAACAAAACGCGGAGTAAAAAGAAACAAGCTTCAGCATCGACCTACCTGGGATGAAACGAGTGCACGGGACCTCTAAAAAGCTGTGCTTGGCCCGTACGGGGATCGAACCCGCGACCTTGGCGTTATTAGCACCACGCTCTAACCAACTGAGCTAACCGGCCATGGGTGGGGCGTTTATCCCCTACGCAAAGAACTGGAAATAGGTATGAGCGCAAATAATTCCGTTTTGGGGGGGGGATGGATTTATCACACAATGTAGAGACTTCTGGTGGCAGTAAAGTGACAATCAAACAATAAAATATCAAAAGCCCCTGAATATGAATTTATTGCCAGCAGGATCAGCTTCTCGGAGCAAATTCAAGAATATAAGAGAGGCCTCCCCGTCGGGGAATCGAACCCCGGTCTCCCGCGTGACAGGCGGGGATACTTACCACTATACTAACGAGGATTGGCTGTGCCGTCACCTCTGGCATCGCACTCCGAGAAAGTGCACACGCGGTATGTGAATGATCAGATGAACCCCTGTTGGCCAGGCTCCTTTTTCGTTTTGGCACTTTCAGACAAGGGAGGCGAGACTGTGAAGAAAACTGCAATTTTTGGGAGAGAGAGCAGCCGCCCTAATGATGGCAAAGCTGTCTATAGTGTCTGGGAGCTTTTGTCAAACTTTTGCTCGGCAGACCAATAATGGCCTCATTCAGACAGCTGTATTTTCAGGACGGCATACTGACCCTAGCATGACCTAATATCAAGTCTAGTAAGTTAAAGATTGCCACAGCTACATTGATACATCACCAGAACCGCCGTCAGTGCCTGGCTGCGGAAACAGCACTTCCATCAGCATATGACTACATCAGCATATGAGTTCAACACAAGACCCATCATCAGTACATGAATACAGCACCAGAGACACCATCAGCACATAAACACAGCACCAAGCTTAACACAGAGATCCATTGCAATGGCGCAATGGTCAACAGCAAAATACGCTGCAACTATACTATCTGCTTGCTACAGGCTTCAAATAACACCACCACACCATAGGGACAACTACTTCTGCAAATCAGTTAGGCATGCAATTCTACACAGAAAGCACTATGAACAAAACGCGGAGTAAAAAGAAACAAGCTTCAGCATCGACCTACCTGGGATGAAACGAGTGCACGGGACCTCTAAAAAGCTGTGCTTGGCCCGTACGGGGATCGAACCCGCGACCTTGGCGTTATTAGCACCACGCTCTAACCAACTGAGCTAACCGGCCATGGGTGGGGCGTTTATCCCCTACGCAAAGAACTGGAAATAGGTATGAGCGCAAATAATTCCGTTTTGGGGGGGGGATGGATTTATCACACAATGTAGAGACTTCTGGTGGCAGTAAAGTGACAATCAAACAATAAAATATCAAAAGCCCCTGAATATGAATTTATTGCCAGCAGGATCAGCTTCTCGGAGCAAATTCAAGAATATAAGAGAGGCCTCCCCGTCGGGGAATCGAACCCCGGTCTCCCGCGTGACAGGCGGGGATACTTACCACTATACTAACGAGGATTGGCTGTGCCGTCACCTCTGGCATCGCACTCCGAGAAAGTGCACACGCGGTATGTGAATGATCAGATGAACCCCTGTTGGCCAGGCTCCTTTTTCGTTTTGGCACTTTCAGACAAGGGAGGCGAGACTGTGAAGAAAACTGCAATTTTTGGGAGAGAGAGCAGCCGCCCTAATGATGGCAAAGCTGTCTATAGTGTCTGGGAGCTTTTGTCAAACTTTTGCTCGGCAGACCAATAATGGCCTCATTCAGACAGCTGTATTTTCAGGACGGCATACTGACCCTAGCATGACCTAATATCAAGTCTAGTAAGTTAAAGATTGCCACAGCTACATTGATACATCACCAGAACCGCCGTCAGTGCCTGGCTGCGGAAACAGCACTTCCATCAGCATATGACTACATCAGCATATGAGTTCAACACAAGACCCATCATCAGTACATGAATACAGCACCAGAGACACCATCAGCACATAAACACAGCACCAAGCTTAACACAGAGATCCATTGCAATGGCGCAATGGTCAACAGCAAAATACGCTGCAACTATACTATCTGCTTGCTACAGGCTTCAAATAACACCACCACACCATAGGGACAACTACTTCTGCAAATCAGTTAGGCATGCAATTCTACACAGAAAGCACTATGAACAAAACGCGGAGTAAAAAGAAACAAGCTTCAGCATCGACCTACCTGGGATGAAACGAGTGCACGGGACCTCTAAAAAGCTGTGCTTGGCCCGTACGGGGATCGAACCCGCGACCTTGGCGTTATTAGCACCACGCTCTAACCAACTGAGCTAACCGGCCATGGGTGGGGCGTTTATCCCCTACGCAAAGAACTGGAAATAGGTATGAGCGCAAATAATTCCGTTTTGGGGGGGGGATGGATTTATCACACAATGTAGAGACTTCTGGTGGCAGTAAAGTGACAATCAAACAATAAAATATCAAAAGCCCCTGAATATGAATTTATTGCCAGCAGGATCAGCTTCTCGGAGCAAATTCAAGAATATAAGAGAGGCCTCCCCGTCGGGGAATCGAACCCCGGTCTCCCGCGTGACAGGCGGGGATACTTACCACTATACTAACGAGGATTGGCTGTGCCGTCACCTCTGGCATCGCACTCCGAGAAAGTGCACACGCGGTATGTGAATGATCAGATGAACCCCTGTTGGCCAGGCTCCTTTTTCGTTTTGGCACTTTCAGACAAGGGAGGCGAGACTGTGAAGAAAACTGCAATTTTTGGGAGAGAGAGCAGCCGCCCTAATGATGGCAAAGCTGTCTATAGTGTCTGGGAGCTTTTGTCAAACTTTTGCTCGGCAGACCAATAATGGCCTCATTCAGACAGCTGTATTTTCAGGACGGCATACTGACCCTAGCATGACCTAATATCAAGTCTAGTAAGTTAAAGATTGCCACAGCTACATTGATACATCACCAGAACCGCCGTCAGTGCCTGGCTGCGGAAACAGCACTTCCATCAGCATATGACTACATCAGCATATGAGTTCAACACAAGACCCATCATCAGTACATGAATACAGCACCAGAGACACCATCAGCACATAAACACAGCACCAAGCTTAACACAGAGATCCATTGCAATGGCGCAATGGTCAACAGCAAAATACGCTGCAACTATACTATCTGCTTGCTACAGGCTTCAAATAACACCACCACACCATAGGGACAACTACTTCTGCAAATCAGTTAGGCATGCAATTCTACACAGAAAGCACTATGAACAAAACGCGGAGTAAAAAGAAACAAGCTTCAGCATCGACCTACCTGGGATGAAACGAGTGCACGGGACCTCTAAAAAGCTGTGCTTAGCCCGTACGGGGATCGAACCCGCGACCTTGGCGTTATTAGCACCACGCTCTAACCAACTGAGCTAACCGGCCATGGGTGGGGCGTTTATCCCCTACGCAAAGAACTGGAAATAGGTATGAGCGCAAATAATTCCGTTTTGGGGGGGGGATGGATTTATCACACAATGTAGAGACTTCTGGTGGCAGTAAAGTGACAATCAAACAATAAAATATCAAAAGCCCCTGAATATGAATTTATTGCCAGCAGGATCAGCTTCTCGGAGCAAATTCAAGAATATAAGAGAGGCCTCCCCGTCGGGGAATCGAACCCCGGTCTCCCGCGTGACAGGCGGGGATACTTACCACTATACTAACGAGGATTGGCTGTGCCGTCACCTCTGGCATCGCACTCCGAGAAAGTGCACACGCGGTATGTGAATGATCAGATGAACCCCTGTTGGCCAGGCTCCTTTTTCGTTTTGGCACTTTCAGACAAGGGAGGCGAGACTGTGAAGAAAACTGCAATTTTTGGGAGAGAGAGCAGCCGCCCTAATGATGGCAAAGCTGTCTATAGTGTCTGGGAGCTTTTGTCAAACTTTTGCTCGGCAGACCAATAATGGCCTCATTCAGACAGCTGTATTTTCAGGACGGCATACTGACCCTAGCATGACCTAATATCAAGTCTAGTAAGTTAAAGATTGCCACAGCTACATTGATACATCACCAGAACCGCCGTCAGTGCCTGGCTGCGGAAACAGCACTTCCATCAGCATATGACTACATCAGCATATGAGTTCAACACAAGACCCATCATCAGTACATGAATACAGCACCAGAGACACCATCAGCACATAAACACAGCACCAAGCTTAACACAGAGATCCATTGCAATGGCGCAATGGTCAACAGCAAAATACGCTGCAACTATACTATCTGCTTGCTACAGGCTTCAAATAACACCACCACACCATAGGGACAACTACTTCTGCAAATCAGTTAGGCATGCAATTCTACACAGAAAGCACTATGAACAAAACGCGGAGTAAAAAGAAACAAGCTTCAGCATCGACCTACCTGGGATGAAACGAGTGCACGGGACCTCTAAAAAGCTGTGCTTGGCCCGTACGGGGATCGAACCCGCGACCTTGGCGTTATTAGCACCACGCTCTAACCAACTGAGCTAACCGGCCATGGGTGGGGCGTTTATCCCCTACGCAAAGAACTGGAAATAGGTATGAGCGCAAATAATTCCGTTTTGGGGGGGGGATGGATTTATCACACAATGTAGAGACTTCTGGTGGCAGTAAAGTGACAATCAAACAATAAAATATCAAAAGCCCCTGAATATGAATTTATTGCCAGCAGGATCAGCTTCTCGGAGCAAATTCAAGAATATAAGAGAGGCCTCCCAGTCGGGGAATCGAACCCCGGTCTCCCGCGTGACAGGCGGGGATACTTACCACTATACTAACGAGGATTGGCTGTGCCGTCACCTCTGGCATCGCACTCCGAGAAAGTGCACACGCGGTATGTGAATGATCAGATGAACCCCTGTTGGCCAGGCTCCTTTTTCGTTTTGGCACTTTCAGACAAGGGAGGCGAGACTGTGAAGAAAACTGCAATTTTTGGGAGAGAGAGCAGCCGCCCTAATGATGGCAAAGCTGTCTATAGTGTCTGGGAGCTTTTGTCAAACTTTTGCTCGGCAGACCAATAATGGCCTCATTCAGACAGCTGTATTTTCAGGACGGCATACTGACCCTAGCATGACCTAATATCAAGTCTAGTAAGTTAAAGATTGCCACAGCTACATTGATACATCACCAGAACCGCCGTCAGTGCCTGGCTGCGGAAACAGCACTTCCATCAGCATATGACTACATCAGCATATGAGTTCAACACAAGACCCATCATCAGTACATGAATACAGCACCAGAGACACCATCAGCACATAAACACAGCACCAAGCTTAACACAGAGATCCATTGCAATGGCGCAATGGTCAACAGCAAAATACGCTGCAACTATACTATCTGCTTGCTACAGGCTTCAAATAACACCACCACACCATAGGGACAACTACTTCTGCAAATCAGTTAGGCATGCAATTCTACACAGAAAGCACTATGAACAAAACGCGGAGTAAAAAGAAACAAGCTTCAGCATCGACCTACCTGGGATGAAACGAGTGCACGGGACCTCTAAAAAGCTGTGCTTGGCCCGTACGGGGATCGAACCCGCGACCTTGGCGTTATTAGCACCACGCTCTAACCAACTGAGCTAACCGGCCATGGGTGGGGCGTTTATCCCCTACGCAAAGAACTGGAAATAGGTATGAGCGCAAATAATTCCGTTTTGGGGGGGGGATGGATTTATCACACAATGTAGAGACTTCTGGTGGCAGTAAAGTGACAATCAAACAATAAAATATCAAAAGCCCCTGAATATGAATTTATTGCCAGCAGGATCAGCTTCTCGGAGCAAATTCAAGAATATAAGAGAGGCCTCCCCGTCGGGGAATCGAACCCCGGTCTCCCGCGTGACAGGCGGGGATACTTACCACTATACTAACGAGGATTGGCTGTGCCGTCACCTCTGGCATCGCACTCCGAGAAAGTGCACACGCGGTATGTGAATGATCAGATGAACCCCTGTTGGCCAGGCTCCTTTTTCGTTTTGGCACTTTCAGACAAGGGAGGCGAGACTGTGAAGAAAACTGCAATTTTTGGGAGAGAGAGCAGCCGCCCTAATGATGGCAAAGCTGTCTATAGTGTCTGGGAGCTTTTGTCAAACTTTTGCTCGGCAGACCAATAATGGCCTCATTCAGACAGCTGTATTTTCAGGACGGCATACTGACCCTAGCATGACCTAATATCAAGTCTAGTAAGTTAAAGATTGCCACAGCTACATTGATACATCACCAGAACCGCCGTCAGTGCCTGGCTGCGGAAACAGCACTTCCATCAGCATATGACTACATCAGCATATGAGTTCAACACAAGACCCATCATCAGTACATGAATACAGCACCAGAGACACCATCAGCACATAAACACAGCACCAAGCTTAACACAGAGATCCATTGCAATGGCGCAATGGTCAACAGCAAAATACGCTGCAACTATACTATCTGCTTGCTACAGGCTTCAAATAACACCACCACACCATAGGGACAACTACTTCTGCAAATCAGTTAGGCATGCAATTCTACACAGAAAGCACTATGAACAAAACGCGGAGTAAAAAGAAACAAGCTTCAGCATCGACCTACCTGGGATGAAACGAGTGCACGGGACCTCTAAAAAGCTGTGCTTGGCCCGTACGGGGATCGAACCCGCGACCTTGGCGTTATTAGCACCACGCTCTAACCAACTGAGCTAACCGGCCATGGGTGGGGCGTTTATCCCCTACGCAAAGAACTGGAAATAGGTATGAGCGCAAATAATTCCGTTTTGGGGGGGGGATGGATTTATCACACAATGTAGAGACTTCTGGTGGCAGTAAAGTGACAATCAAACAATAAAATATCAAAAGCCCCTGAATATGAATTTATTGCCAGCAGGATCAGCTTCTCGGAGCAAATTCAAGAATATAAGAGAGGCCTCCCCGTCGGGGAATCAAACCCCGGTCTCCCGCGTGACAGGCGGGGATACTTACCACTATACTAACGAGGATTGGCTGTGCCGTCACCTCTGGCATCGCACTCCGAGAAAGTGCACACGCGGTATGTGAATGATCAGATGAACCCCTGTTGGCCAGGCTCCTTTTTCGTTTTGGCACTTTCAGACAAGGGAGGCGAGACTGTGAAGAAAACTGCAATTTTTGGGAGAGAGAGCAGCCGCCCTAATGATGGCAAAGCTGTCTATAGTGTCTGGGAGCTTTTGTCAAACTTTTGCTCGGCAGACCAATAATGGCCTCATTCAGACAGCTGTATTTTCAGGACGGCATACTGACCCTAGCATGACCTAATATCAAGTCTAGTAAGTTAAAGATTGCCACAGCTACATTGATACATCACCAGAACCGCCGTCAGTGCCTGGCTGCGGAAACAGCACTTCCATCAGCATATGACTACATCAGCATATGAGTTCAACACAAGACCCATCATCAGTACATGAATACAGCACCAGAGACACCATCAGCACATAAACACAGCACCAAGCTTAACACAGAGATCCATTGCAATGGCGCAATGGTCAACAGCAAAATACGCTGCAACTATACTATCTGCTTGCTACAGGCTTCAAATAACACCACCACACCATAGGGACAACTACTTCTGCAAATCAGTTAGGCATGCAATTCTACACAGAAAGCACTATGAACAAAACGCGGAGTAAAAAGAAACAAGCTTCAGCATCGACCTACCTGGGATGAAACGAGTGCACGGGACCTCTAAAAAGCTGTGCTTGGCCCGTACGGGGATCGAACCCGCGACCTTGGCGTTATTAGCACCACGCTCTAACCAACTGAGCTAACCGGCCATGGGTGGGGCGTTTATCCCCTACGCAAAGAACTGGAAATAGGTATGAGCGCAAATAATTCCGTTTTGGGGGGGGGGATGGATTTATCACACAATGTAGAGACTTCTGGTGGCAGTAAAGTGACAATCAAACAATAAAATATCAAAAGCCCCTGAATATGAATTTATTGCCAGCAGGATCAGCTTCTCGGAGCAAATTCAAGAATATAAGAGAGGCCTCCCCGTCGGGGAATCGAACCCCGGTCTCCCGCGTGACAGGCGGGGATACTTACCACTATACTAACGAGGATTGGCTGTGCCGTCACCTCTGGCATCGCACTCCGAGAAAGTGCACACGCGGTATGTGAATGATCAGATGAACCCCTGTTGGCCAGGCTCCTTTTTCGTTTTGGCACTTTCAGACAAGGGAGGCGAGACTGTGAAGAAAACTGCAATTTTTGGGAGAGAGAGCAGCCGCCCTAATGATGGCAAAGCTGTCTATAGTGTCTGGGAGCTTTTGTCAAACTTTTGCTCGGCAGACCAATAATGGCCTCATTCAGACAGCTGTATTTTCAGGACGGCATACTGACCGTAGCATGACCTAATATCAAGTCTAGTAAGTTAAAGATTGCCACAGCTACATTGATACATCACCAGAACCGCCGTCAGTGCCTGGCTGCGGAAACAGCACTTCCATCAGCATATGACTACATCAGCATATGAGTTCAACACAAGACCCATCATCAGTACATGAATACAGCACCAGAGACACCATCAGCACATAAACACAGCACCAAGCTTAACACAGAGATCCATTGCAATGGCGCAATGGTCAACAGCAAAATACGCTGCAACTATACTATCTGCTTGCTACAGGCTTCAAATAACACCACCACACCATAGGGACAACTACTTCTGCAAATCAGTTAGGCATGCAATTCTACACAGAAAGCACTATGAACAAAACGCGGAGTAAAAAGAAACAAGCTTCAGCATCGACCTACCTGGGATGAAACGAGTGCACGGGACCTCTAAAAAGCTGTGCTTGGCCCGTACGGGGATCGAACCCGCGACCTTGGCGTTATTAGCACCACGCTCTAACCAACTGAGCTAACCGGCCATGGGTGGGGCGTTTATCCCCTACGCAAAGAACTGGAAATAGGTATGAGCGCAAATAATTCCGTTTTGGGGGGGGGATGGATTTATCACACAATGTAGAGACTTCTGGTGGCAGTAAAGTGACAATCAAACAATAAAATATCAAAAGCCCCTGAATATGAATTTATTGCCAGCAGGATCAGCTTCTCGGAGCAAATTCAAGAATATAAGAGAGGCCTCCCCGTCGGGGAATCGAACCCCGGTCTCCCGCGTGACAGGCGGGGATACTTACCACTATACTAACGAGGATTGGCTGTGCCGTCACCTCTGGCATCGCACTCCGAGAAAGTGCACACGCGGTATGTGAATGATCAGATGAACCCCTGTTGGCCAGGCTCCTTTTTCGTTTTGGCACTTTCAGACAAGGGAGGCGAGACTGTGAAGAAAACTGCAATTTTTGGGAGAGAGAGCAGCCGCCCTAATGATGGCAAAGCTGTCTATAGTGTCTGGGAGCTTTTGTCAAACTTTTGCTCGGCAGACCAATAATGGCCTCATTCAGACAGCTGTATTTTCAGGACGGCATACTGACCCTAGCATGACCTAATATCAAGTCTAGTAAGTTAAAGATTGCCACAGCTACATTGATACATCACCAGAACCGCCGTCAGTGCCTGGCTGCGGAAACAGCACTTCCATCAGCATATGACTACATCAGCATATGAGTTCAACACAAGACCCATCATCAGTACATGAATACAGCACCAGAGACACCATCAGCACATAAACACAGCACCAAGCTTAACACAGAGATCCATTGCAATGGCGCAATGGTCAACAGCAAAATACGCTGCAACTATACTATCTGCTTGCTACAGGCTTCAAATAACACCACCACACCATAGGGACAACTACTTCTGCAAATCAGTTAGGCATGCAATTCTACACAGAAAGCACTATGAACAAAACGCGGAGTAAAAAGAAACAAGCTTCAGCATCGACCTACCTGGGATGAAACGAGTGCACGGGACCTCTAAAAAGCTGTGCTTGGCCCGTACGGGGATCGAACCCGCGACCTTGGCGTTATTAGCACCACGCTCTAACCAACTGAGCTAACCGGCCATGGGTGGGGCGTTTATCCCCTACGCAAAGAACTGGAAATAGGTATGAGCGCAAATAATTCCGTTTTGGGGGGGGGATGGATTTATCACACAATGTAGAGACTTCTGGTGGCAGTAAAGTGACAATCAAACAATAAAATATCAAAAGCCCCTGAATATGAATTTATTGCCAGCAGGATCAGCTTCTCGGAGCAAATTCAAGAATATAAGAGAGGCCTCCCCGTCGGGGAATCGAACCCCGGTCTCCCGCGTGACAGGCGGGGATACTTACCACTATACTAACGAGGATTGGCTGTGCCGTCACCTCTGGCATCGCACTCCGAGAAAGTGCACACGCGGTATGTGAATGATCAGATGAACCCCTGTTGGCCAGGCTCCTTTTTCGTTTTGGCACTTTCAGACAAGGGAGGCGAGACTGTGAAGAAAACTGCAATTTTTGGGAGAGAGAGCAGCCGCCCTAATGATGGCAAAGCTGTCTATAGTGTCTGGGAGCTTTTGTCAAACTTTTGCTCGGCAGACCAATAATGGCCTCATTCAGACAGCTGTATTTTCAGGACGGCATACTGACCCTAGCATGACCTAATATCAAGTCTAGTAAGTTAAAGATTGCCACAGCTACATTGATACATCACCAGAACCGCCGTCAGTGCCTGGCTGCGGAAACAGCACTTCCATCAGCATATGACTACATCAGCATATGAGTTCAACACAAGACCCATCATCAGTACATGAATACAGCACCAGAGACACCATCAGCACATAAACACAGCACCAAGCTTAACACAGAGATCCATTGCAATGGCGCAATGGTCAACAGCAAAATACGCTGCAACTATACTATCTGCTTGCTACAGGCTTCAAATAACACCACCACACCATAGGGACAACTACTTCTGCAAATCAGTTAGGCATGCAATTCTACACAGAAAGCACTATGAACAAAACGCGGAGTAAAAAGAAACAAGCTTCAGCATCGACCTACCTGGGATGAAACGAGTGCACGGGACCTCTAAAAAGCTGTGCTTGGCCCGTACGGGGATCGAACCCGCGACCTTGGCGTTATTAGCACCACGCTCTAACCAACTGAGCTAACCGGCCATGGGTGGGGCGTTTATCCCCTACGCAAAGAACTGGAAATAGGTATGAGCGCAAATAATTCCGTTTTGGGGGGGGGATGGATTTATCACACAATGTAGAGACTTCTGGTGGCAGTAAAGTGACAATCAAACAATAAAATATCAAAAGCCCCTGAATATGAATTTATTGCCAGCAGGATCAGCTTCTCGGAGCAAATTCAAGAATATAAGAGAGGCCTCCCCGTCGGGGAATCGAACCCCGGTCTCCCGCGTGACAGGCGGGGATACTTACCACTATACTAACGAGGATTGGCTGTGCCGTCACCTCTGGCATCGCACTCCGAGAAAGTGCACACGCGGTATGTGAATGATCAGATGAACCCCTGTTGGCCAGGCTCCTTTTTCGTTTTGGCACTTTCAGACAAGGGAGGCGAGACTGTGAAGAAAACTGCAATTTTTGGGAGAGAGAGCAGCCGCCCTAATGATGGCAAAGCTGTCTATAGTGTCTGGGAGCTTTTGTCAAACTTTTGCTCGGCAGACCAATAATGGCCTCATTCAGACAGCTGTATTTTCAGGACGGCATACTGACCCTAGCATGACCTAATATCAAGTCTAGTAAGTTAAAGATTGCCACAGCTACATTGATACATCACCAGAACCGCCGTCAGTGCCTGGCTGCGGAAACAGCACTTCCATCAGCATATGACTACATCAGCATATGAGTTCAACACAAGACCCATCATCAGTACATGAATACAGCACCAGAGACACCATCAGCACATAAACACAGCACCAAGCTTAACACAGAGATCCATTGCAATGGCGCAATGGTCAACAGCAAAATACGCTGCAACTATACTATCTGCTTGCTACAGGCTTCAAATAACACCACCACACCATAGGGACAACTACTTCTGCAAATCAGTTAGGCATGCAATTCTACACAGAAAGCACTATGAACAAAACGCGGAGTAAAAAGAAACAAGCTTCAGCATCGACCTACCTGGGATGAAACGAGTGCACGGGACCTCTAAAAAGCTGTGCTTGGCCCGTACGGGGATCGAACCCGCGACCTTGGCGTTATTAGCACCACGCTCTAACCAACTGAGCTAACCGGCCATGGGTGGGGCGTTTATCCCCTACGCAAAGAACTGGAAATAGGTATGAGCGCAAATAATTCCGTTTTGGGGGGGGGATGGATTTATCACACAATGTAGAGACTTCTGGTGGCAGTAAAGTGACAATCAAACAATAAAATATCAAAAGCCCCTGAATATGAATTTATTGCCAGCAGGATCAGCTTCTCGGAGCAAATTCAAGAATATAAGAGAGGCCTCCCCGTCGGGGAATCGAACCCCGGTCTCCCGCGTGACAGGCGGGGATACTTACCACTATACTAACGAGGATTGGCTGTGCCGTCACCTCTGGCATCGCACTCCGAGAAAGTGCACACGCGGTATGTGAATGATCAGATGAACCCCTGTTGGCCAGGCTCCTTTTTCGTTTTGGCACTTTCAGACAAGGGAGGCGAGACTGTGAAGAAAACTGCAATTTTTGGGAGAGAGAGCAGCCGCCCTAATGATGGCAAAGCTGTCTATAGTGTCTGGGAGCTTTTGTCAAACTTTTGCTCGGCAGACCAATAATGGCCTCATTCAGACAGCTGTATTTTCAGGACGGCATACTGACCCTAGCATGACCTAATATCAAGTCTAGTAAGTTAAAGATTGCCACAGCTACATTGATACATCACCAGAACCGCCGTCAGTGCCTGGCTGCGGAAACAGCACTTCCATCAGCATATGACTACATCAGCATATGAGTTCAACACAAGACCCATCATCAGTACATGAATACAGCACCAGAGACACCATCAGCACATAAACACAGCACCAAGCTTAACACAGAGATCCATTGCAATGGCGCAATGGTCAACAGCAAAATACGCTGCAACTATACTATCTGCTTGCTACAGGCTTCAAATAACACCACCACACCATAGGGACAACTACTTCTGCAAATCAGTTAGGCATGCAATTCTACACAGAAAGCACTATGAACAAAACGCGGAGTAAAAAGAAACAAGCTTCAGCATCGACCTACCTGGGATGAAACGAGTGCACGGGACCTCTAAAAAGCTGTGCTTGGCCCGTACGGGGATCGAACCCGCGACCTTGGCGTTATTAGCACCACGCTCTAACCAACTGAGCTAACCGGCCATGGGTGGGGCGTTTATCCCCTATGCAAAGAACTGGAAATAGGTATGAGCGCAAATAATTCCGTTTTGGGGGGGGGATGGATTTATCACACAATGTAGAGACTTCTGGTGGCAGTAAAGTGACAATCAAACAATAAAATATCAAAAGCCCCTGAATATGAATTTATTGCCAGCAGGATCAGCTTCTCGGAGCAAATTCAAGAATATAAGAGAGGCCTCCCCGTCGGGGAATCGAACCCCGGTCTCCCGCGTGACAGGCGGGGATACTTACCACTATACTAACGAGGATTGGCTGTGCCGTCACCTCTGGCATCGCACTCCGAGAAAGTGCACACGCGGTATGTGAATGATCAGATGAACCCCTGTTGGCCAGGCTCCTTTTTCGTTTTGGCACTTTCAGACAAGGGAGGCGAGACTGTGAAGAAAACTGCAATTTTTGGGAGAGAGAGCAGCCGCCCTAATGATGGCAAAGCTGTCTATAGTGTCTGGGAGCTTTTGTCAAACTTTTGCTCGGCAGACCAATAATGGCCTCATTCAGACAGCTGTATTTTCAGGACGGCATACTGACCGTAGCATGACCTAATATCAAGTCTAGTAAGTTAAAGATTGCCACAGCTACATTGATACATCACCAGAACCGCCGTCAGTGCCTGGCTGCGGAAACAGCACTTCCATCAGCATATGACTACATCAGCATATGAGTTCAACACAAGACCCATCATCAGTACATGAATACAGCACCAGAGACACCATCAGCACATAAACACAGCACCAAGCTTAACACAGAGATCCATTGCAATGGCGCAATGGTCAACAGCAAAATACGCTGCAACTATACTATCTGCTTGCTACAGGCTTCAAATAACACCACCACACCATAGGGACAACTACTTCTGCAAATCAGTTAGGCATGCAATTCTACACAGAAAGCACTATGAACAAAACGCGGAGTAAAAAGAAACAAGCTTCAGCATCGACCTACCTGGGATGAAACGAGTGCACGGGACCTCTAAAAAGCTGTGCTTGGCCCGTACGGGGATCGAACCCGCGACCTTGGCGTTATTAGCACCACGCTCTAACCAACTGAGCTAACCGGCCATGGGTGGGGCGTTTATCCCCTACGCAAAGAACTGGAAATAGGTATGAGCGCAAATAATTCCGTTTTGGGGGGGGGATGGATTTATCACACAATGTAGAGACTTCTGGTGGCAGTAAAGTGACAATCAAACAATAAAATATCAAAAGCCCCTGAATATGAATTTATTGCCAGCAGGATCAGCTTCTCGGAGCAAATTCAAGAATATAAGAGAGGCCTCCCCGTCGGGGAATCGAACCCCGGTCTCCCGCGTGACAGGCGGGGATACTTACCACTATACTAACGAGGATTGGCTGTGCCGTCACCTCTGGCATCGCACTCCGAGAAAGTGCACACGCGGTATGTGAATGATCAGATGAACCCCTGTTGGCCAGGCTCCTTTTTCGTTTTGGCACTTTCAGACAAGGGAGGCGAGACTGTGAAGAAAACTGCAATTTTTGGGAGAGAGAGCAGCCGCCCTAATGATGGCAAAGCTGTCTATAGTGTCTGGGAGCTTTTGTCAAACTTTTGCTCGGCAGACCAATAATGGCCTCATTCAGACAGCTGTATTTTCAGGACGGCATACTGACCCTAGCATGACCTAATATCAAGTCTAGTAAGTTAAAGATTGCCACAGCTACATTGATACATCACCAGAACCGCCGTCAGTGCCTGGCTGCGGAAACAGCACTTCCATCAGCATATGACTACATCAGTATATGAGTTCAACACAAGACCCATCATCAGTACATGAATACAGCACCAGAGACACCATCAGCACATAAACACAGCACCAAGCTTAACACAGAGATCCATTGCAATGGCGCAATGGTCAACAGCAAAATACGCTGCAACTATACTATCTGCTTGCTACAGGCTTCAAATAACACCACCACACCATAGGGACAACTACTTCTGCAAATCAGTTAGGCATGCAATTCTACACAGAAAGCACTATGAACAAAACGCGGAGTAAAAAGAAACAAGCTTCAGCATCGACCTACCTGGGATGAAACGAGTGCACGGGACCTCTAAAAAGCTGTGCTTGGCCCGTACGGGGATCGAACCCGCGACCTTGGCGTTATTAGCACCACGCTCTAACCAACTGAGCTAACCGGCCATGGGTGGGGCGTTTATCCCCTACGCAAAGAACTGGAAATAGGTATGAGCGCAAATAATTCCGTTTTGGGGGGGGGATGGATTTATCACACAATGTAGAGACTTCTGGTGGCAGTAAAGTGACAATCAAACAATAAAATATCAAAAGCCCCTGAATATGAATTTATTGCCAGCAGGATCAGCTTCTCGGAGCAAATTCAAGAATATAAGAGAGGCCTCCCCGTCGGGGAATCGAACCCCGGTCTCCCGCGTGACAGGCGGGGATACTTACCACTATACTAACGAGGATTGGCTGTGCCGTCACCTCTGGCATCGCACTCCGAGAAAGTGCACACGCGGTATGTGAATGATCAGATGAACCCCTGTTGGCCAGGCTCCTTTTTCGTTTTGGCACTTTCAGACAAGGGAGGCGAGACTGTGAAGAAAACTGCAATTTTTGGGAGAGAGAGCAGCCGCCCTAATGATGGCAAAGCTGTCTATAGTGTCTGGGAGCTTTTGTCAAACTTTTGCTCGGCAGACCAATAATGGCCTCATTCAGACAGCTGTATTTTCAGGACGGCATACTGACCCTAGCATGACCTAATATCAAGTCTAGTAAGTTAAAGATTGCCACAGCTACATTGATACATCACCAGCACCGCCGTCAGTGCCTGGCTGCGGAAACAGCACTTCCATCAGCATATGACTACATCAGCATATGAGTTCAACACAAGACCCATCATCAGTACATGAATACAGCACCAGAGACACCATCAGCACATAAACACAGCACCAAGCTTAACACAGAGATCCATTGCAATGGCGCAATGGTCAACAGCAAAATACGCTGCAACTATACTATCTGCTTGCTACAGGCTTCAAATAACACCACCACACCATAGGGACAACTACTTCTGCAAATCAGTTAGGCATGCAATTCTACACAGAAAGCACTATGAACAAAACGCGGAGTAAAAAGAAACAAGCTTCAGCATCGACCTACCTGGGATGAAACGAGTGCACGGGACCTCTAAAAAGCTGTGCTTGGCCCGTACGGGGATCGAACCCGCGACCTTGGCGTTATTAGCACCACGCTCTAACCAACTGAGCTAACCGGCCATGGGTGGGGCGTTTATCCCCTACGCAAAGAACTGGAAATAGGTATGAGCGCAAATAATTCCGTTTTGGGGGGGGGATGGATTTATCACACAATGTAGAGACTTCTGGTGGCAGTAAAGTGACAATCAAACAATAAAATATCAAAAGCCCCTGAATATGAATTTATTGCCAGCAGGATCAGCTTCTCGGAGCAAATTCAAGAATATAAGAGAGGCCTCCCCGTCGGGGAATCGAACCCCGGTCTCCCGCGTGACAGGCGGGGATACTTACCACTATACTAACGAGGATTGGCTGTGCCGTCACCTCTGGCATCGCACTCCGAGAAAGTGCACACGCGGTATGTGAATGATCAGATGAACCCCTGTTGGCCAGGCTCCTTTTTCGTTTTGGCACTTTCAGACAAGGGAGGCGAGACTGTGAAGAAAACTGCAATTTTTGGGAGAGAGAGCAGCCGCCCTAATGATGGCAAAGCTGTCTATAGTGTCTGGGAGCTTTTGTCAAACTTTTGCTCGGCAGACCAATAATGGCCTCATTCAGACAGCTGTATTTTCAGGACGGCATACTGACCCTAGCATGACCTAATATCAAGTCTAGTAAGTTAAAGATTGCCACAGCTACATTGATACATCACCAGAACCGCCGTCAGTGCCTGGCTGCGGAAACAGCACTTCCATCAGCATATGACTACATCAGCATATGAGTTCAACACAAGACCCATCATCAGTACATGAATACAGCACCAGAGACACCATCAGCACATAAACACAGCACCAAGCTTAACACAGAGATCCATTGCAATGGCGCAATGGTCAACAGCAAAATACGCTGCAACTATACTATCTGCTTGCTACAGGCTTCAAATAACACCACCACACCATAGGGACAACTACTTCTGCAAATCAGTTAGGCATGCAATTCTACACAGAAAGCACTATGAACAAAACGCGGAGTAAAAAGAAACAAGCTTCAGCATCGACCTACCTGGGATGAAACGAGTGCACGGGACCTCTAAAAAGCTGTGCTTGGCCCGTACGGGGATCGAACCCGCGACCTTGGCGTTATTAGCACCACGCTCTAACCAACTGAGCTAACCGGCCATGGGTGGGGCGTTTATCCCCTACGCAAAGAACTGGAAATAGGTATGAGCGCAAATAATTCCGTTTTGGGGGGGGGATGGATTTATCACACAATGTAGAGACTTCTGGTGGCAGTAAAGTGACAATCAAACAATAAAATATCAAAAGCCCCTGAATATGAATTTATTGCCAGCAGGATCAGCTTCTCGGAGCAAATTCAAGAATATAAGAGAGGCCTCCCCGTCGGGGAATCGAACCCCGGTCTCCCGCGTGACAGGCGGGGATACTTACCACTATACTAACGAGGATTGGCTGTGCCGTCACCTCTGGCATCGCACTCCGAGAAAGTGCACACGCGGTATGTGAATGATCAGATGAACCCCTGTTGGCCAGGCTCCTTTTTCGTTTTGGCACTTTCAGACAAGGGAGGCGAGACTGTGAAGAAAACTGCAATTTTTGGGAGAGAGAGCAGCCGCCCTAATGATGGCAAAGCTGTCTATAGTGTCTGGGAGCTTTTGTCAAACTTTTGCTCGGCAGACCAATAATGGCCTCATTCAGACAGCTGTATTTTCAGGACGGCATACTGACCCTAGCATGACCTAATATCAAGTCTAGTAAGTTAAAGATTGCCACAGCTACATTGATACATCACCAGAACCGCCGTCAGTGCCTGGCTGCGGAAACAGCACTTCCATCAGCATATGACTACATCAGCATATGAGTTCAACACAAGACCCATCATCAGTACATGAATACAGCACCAGAGACACCATCAGCACATAAACACAGCACCAAGCTTAACACAGAGATCCATTGCAATGGCGCAATGGTCAACAGCAAAATACGCTGCAACTATACTATCTGCTTGCTACAGGCTTCAAATAACACCACCACACCATAGGGACAACTACTTCTGCAAATCAGTTAGGCATGCAATTCTACACAGAAAGCACTATGAACAAAACGCGGAGTAAAAAGAAACAAGCTTCAGCATCGACCTACCTGGGATGAAACGAGTGCACGGGACCTCTAAAAAGCTGTGCTTGGCCCGTACGGGGATCGAACCCGCGACCTTGGCGTTATTAGCACCACGCTCTAACCAACTGAGCTAACCGGCCATGGGTGGGGCGTTTATCCCCTACGCAAAGAACTGGAAATAGGTATGAGCGCAAATAATTCCGTTTTGGGGGGGGGATGGATTTATCACACAATGTAGAGACTTCTGGTGGCAGTAAAGTGACAATCAAACAATAAAATATCAAAAGCCCCTGAATATGAATTTATTGCCAGCAGGATCAGCTTCTCGGAGCAAATTCAAGAATATAAGAGAGGCCTCCCCGTCGGGGAATCGAACCCCGGTCTCCCGCGTGACAGGCGGGGATACTTACCACTATACTAACGAGGATTGGCTGTGCCGTCACCTCTGGCATCGCACTCCGAGAAAGTGCACACGCGGTATGTGAATGATCAGATGAACCCCTGTTGGCCAGGCTCCTTTTTCGTTTTGGCACTTTCAGACAAGGGAGGCGAGACTGTGAAGAAAACTGCAATTTTTGGGAGAGAGAGCAGCCGCCCTAATGATGGCAAAGCTGTCTATAGTGTCTGGGAGCTTTTGTCAAACTTTTGCTCGGCAGACCAATAATGGCCTCATTCAGACAGCTGTATTTTCAGGACGGCATACTGACCCTAGCATGACCTAATATCAAGTCTAGTAAGTTAAAGATTGCCACAGCTACATTGATACATCACCAGAACCGCCGTCAGTGCCTGGCTGCGGAAACAGCACTTCCATCAGCATATGACTACATCAGCATATGAGTTCAACACAAGACCCATCATCAGTACATGAATACAGCACCAGAGACACCATCAGCACATAAACACAGCACCAAGCTTAACACAGAGATCCATTGCAATGGCGCAATGGTCAACAGCAAAATACGCTGCAACTATACTATCTGCTTGCTACAGGCTTCAAATAACACCACCACACCATAGGGACAACTACTTCTGCAAATCAGTTAGGCATGCAATTCTACACAGAAAGCACTATGAACAAAACGCGGAGTAAAAAGAAACAAGCTTCAGCATCGACCTACCTGGGATGAAACGAGTGCACGGGACCTCTAAAAAGCTGTGCTTGGCCCGTACGGGGATCGAACCCGCGACCTTGGCGTTATTAGCACCACGCTCTAACCAACTGAGCTAACCGGCCATGGGTGGGGCGTTTATCCCCTACGCAAAGAACTGGAAATAGGTATGAGCGCAAATAATTCCGTTTTGGGGGGGGGATGGATTTATCACACAATGTAGAGACTTCTGGTGGCAGTAAAGTGACAATCAAACAATAAAATATCAAAAGCCCCTGAATATGAATTTATTGCCAGCAGGATCAGCTTCTCGGAGCAAATTCAAGAATATAAGAGAGGCCTCCCCGTCGGGGAATCGAACCCCGGTCTCCCGCGTGACAGGCGGGGATACTTACCACTATACTAACGAGGATTGGCTGTGCCGTCACCTCTGGCATCGCACTCCGAGAAAGTGCACACGCGGTATGTGAATGATCAGATGAACCCCTGTTGGCCAGGCTCCTTTTTCGTTTTGGCACTTTCAGACAAGGGAGGCGAGACTGTGAAGAAAACTGCAATTTTTGGGAGAGAGAGCAGCCGCCCTAATGATGGCAAAGCTGTCTATAGTGTCTGGGAGCTTTTGTCAAACTTTTGCTCGGCAGACCAATAATGGCCTCATTCAGACAGCTGTATTTTCAGGACGGCATACTGACCCTAGCATGACCTAATATCAAGTCTAGTAAGTTAAAGATTGCCACAGCTACATTGATACATCACCAGAACCGCCGTCAGTGCCTGGCTGCGGAAACAGCACTTCCATCAGCATATGACTACATCAGCATATGAGTTCAACACAAGACCCATCATCAGTACATGAATACAGCACCAGAGACACCATCAGCACATAAACACAGCACCAAGCTTAACACAGAGATCCATTGCAATGGCGCAATGGTCAACAGCAAAATACGCTGCAACTATACTATCTGCTTGCTACAGGCTTCAAATAACACCACCACACCATAGGGACAACTACTTCTGCAAATCAGTTAGGCATGCAATTCTACACAGAAAGCACTATGAACAAAACGCGGAGTAAAAAGAAACAAGCTTCAGCATCGACCTACCTGGGATGAAACGAGTGCACGGGACCTCTAAAAAGCTGTGCTTGGCCCGTACGGGGATCGAACCCGCGACCTTGGCGTTATTAGCACCACGCTCTAACCAACTGAGCTAACCGGCCATGGGTGGGGCGTTTATCCCCTACGCAAAGAACTGGAAATAGGTATGAGCGCAAATAATTCCGTTTTGGGGGGGGGATGGATTTATCACACAATGTAGAGACTTCTGGTGGCAGTAAAGTGACAATCAAACAATAAAATATCAAAAGCCCCTGAATATGAATTTATTGCCAGCAGGATCAGCTTCTCGGAGCAAATTCAAGAATATAAGAGAGGCCTCCCCGTCGGGGAATCGAACCCCGGTCTCCCGCGTGACAGGCGGGGATACTTACCACTATACTAACGAGGATTGGCTGTGCCGTCACCTCTGGCATCGCACTCCGAGAAAGTGCACACGCGGTATGTGAATGATCAGATGAACCCCTGTTGGCCAGGCTCCTTTTTCGTTTTGGCACTTTCAGACAAGGGAGGCGAGACTGTGAAGAAAACTGCAATTTTTGGGAGAGAGAGCAGCCGCCCTAATGATGGCAAAGCTGTCTATAGTGTCTGGGAGCTTTTGTCAAACTTTTGCTCGGCAGACCAATAATGGCCTCATTCAGACAGCTGTATTTTCAGGACGGCATACTGACCCTAGCATGACCTAATATCAAGTCTAGTAAGTTAAAGATTGCCACAGCTACATTGATACATCACCAGAACCGCCGTCAGTGCCTGGCTGCGGAAACAGCACTTCCATCAGCATATGACTACATCAGCATATGAGTTCAACACAAGACCCATCATCAGTACATGAATACAGCACCAGAGACACCATCAGCACATAAACACAGCACCAAGCTTAACACAGAGATCCATTGCAATGGCGCAATGGTCAACAGCAAAATACGCTGCAACTATACTATCTGCTTGCTACAGGCTTCAAATAACACCACCACACCATAGGGACAACTACTTCTGCAAATCAGTTAGGCATGCAATTCTACACAGAAAGCACTATGAACAAAACGCGGAGTAAAAAGAAACAAGCTTCAGCATCGACCTACCTGGGATGAAACGAGTGCACGGGACCTCTAAAAAGCTGTGCTTGGCCCGTACGGGGATCGAACCCGCGACCTTGGCGTTATTAGCACCACGCTCTAACCAACTGAGCTAACCGGCCATGGGTGGGGCGTTTATCCCCTACGCAAAGAACTGGAAATAGGTATGAGCGCAAATAATTCCGTTTTGGGGGGGGGATGGATTTATCACACAATGTAGAGACTTCTGGTGGCAGTAAAGTGACAATCAAACAATAAAATATCAAAAGCCCCTGAATATGAATTTATTGCCAGCAGGATCAGCTTCTCGGAGCAAATTCAAGAATATAAGAGAGGCCTCCCCGTCGGGGAATCGAACCCCGGTCTCCCGCGTGACAGGCGGGGATACTTACCACTATACTAACGAGGATTGGCTGTGCCGTCACCTCTGGCATCGCACTCCGAGAAAGTGCACACGCGGTATGTGAATGATCAGATGAACCCCTGTTGGCCAGGCTCCTTTTTCGTTTTGGCACTTTCAGACAAGGGAGGCGAGACTGTGAAGAAAACTGCAATTTTTGGGAGAGAGAGCAGCCGCCCTAATGATGGCAAAGCTGTCTATAGTGTCTGGGAGCTTTTGTCAAACTTTTGCTCGGCAGACCAATAATGGCCTCATTCAGACAGCTGTATTTTCAGGACGGCATACTGACCCTAGCATGACCTAATATCAAGTCTAGTAAGTTAAAGATTGCCACAGCTACATTGATACATCACCAGAACCGCCGTCAGTGCCTGGCTGCGGAAACAGCACTTCCATCAGCATATGACTACATCAGCATATGAGTTCAACACAAGACCCATCATCAGTACATGAATACAGCACCAGAGACACCATCAGCACATAAACACAGCACCAAGCTTAACACAGAGATCCATTGCAATGGCGCAATGGTCAACAGCAAAATACGCTGCAACTATACTATCTGCTTGCTACAGGCTTCAAATAACACCACCACACCATAGGGACAACTACTTCTGCAAATCAGTTAGGCATGCAATTCTACACAGAAAGCACTATGAACAAAACGCGGAGTAAAAAGAAACAAGCTTCAGCATCGACCTACCTGGGATGAAACGAGTGCACGGGACCTCTAAAAAGCTGTGCTTGGCCCGTACGGGGATCGAACCCGCGACCTTGGCGTTATTAGCACCACGCTCTAACCAACTGAGCTAACCGGCCATGGGTGGGGCGTTTATCCCCTACGCAAAGAACTGGAAATAGGTATGAGCGCAAATAATTCCGTTTTGGGGGGGGGATGGATTTATCACACAATGTAGAGACTTCTGGTGGCAGTAAAGTGACAATCAAACAATAAAATATCAAAAGCCCCTGAATATGAATTTATTGCCAGCAGGATCAGCTTCTCGGAGCAAATTCAAGAATATAAGAGAGGCCTCCCCGTCGGGGAATCGAACCCCGGTCTCCCGCGTGACAGGCGGGGATACTTACCACTATACTAACGAGGATTGGCTGTGCCGTCACCTCTGGCATCGCACTCCGAGAAAGTGCACACGCGGTATGTGAATGATCAGATGAACCCCTGTTGGCCAGGCTCCTTTTTCGTTTTGGCACTTTCAGACAAGGGAGGCGAGACTGTGAAGAAAACTGCAATTTTTGGGAGAGAGAGCAGCCGCCCTAATGATGGCAAAGCTGTCTATAGTGTCTGGGAGCTTTTGTCAAACTTTTGCTCGGCAGACCAATAATGGCCTCATTCAGACAGCTGTATTTTCAGGACGGCATACTGACCCTAGCATGACCTAATATCAAGTCTAGTAAGTTAAAGATTGCCACAGCTACATTGATACATCACCAGAACCGCCGTCAGTGCCTGGCTGCGGAAACAGCACTTCCATCAGCATATGACTACATCAGCATATGAGTTCAACACAAGACCCATCATCAGTACATGAATACAGCACCAGAGACACCATCAGCACATAAACACAGCACCAAGCTTAACACAGAGATCCATTGCAATGGCGCAATGGTCAACAGCAAAATACGCTGCAACTATACTATCTGCTTGCTACAGGCTTCAAATAACACCACCACACCATAGGGACAACTACTTCTGCAAATCAGTTAGGCATGCAATTCTACACAGAAAGCACTATGAACAAAACGCGGAGTAAAAAGAAACAAGCTTCAGCATCGACCTACCTGGGATGAAACGAGTGCACGGGACCTCTAAAAAGCTGTGCTTGGCCCGTACGGGGATCGAACCCGCGACCTTGGCGTTATTAGCACCACGCTCTAACCAACTGAGCTAACCGGCCATGGGTGGGGCGTTTATCCCCTACGCAAAGAACTGGAAATAGGTATGAGCGCAAATAATTCCGTTTTGGGGGGGGGATGGATTTATCACACAATGTAGAGACTTCTGGTGGCAGTAAAGTGACAATCAAACAATAAAATATCAAAAGCCCCTGAATATGAATTTATTGCCAGCAGGATCAGCTTCTCGGAGCAAATTCAAGAATATAAGAGAGGCCTCCCCGTCGGGGAATCGAACCCCGGTCTCCCGCGTGACAGGCGGGGATACTTACCACTATACTAACGAGGATTGGCTGTGCCGTCACCTCTGGCATCGCACTCCGAGAAAGTGCACACGCGGTATGTGAATGATCAGATGAACCCCTGTTGGCCAGGCTCCTTTTTCGTTTTGGCACTTTCAGACAAGGGAGGCGAGACTGTGAAGAAAACTGCAATTTTTGGGAGAGAGAGCAGCCGCCCTAATGATGGCAAAGCTGTCTATAGTGTCTGGGAGCTTTTGTCAAACTTTTGCTCGGCAGACCAATAATGGCCTCATTCAGACAGCTGTATTTTCAGGACGGCATACTGACCCTAGCATGACCTAATATCAAGTCTAGTAAGTTAAAGATTGCCACAGCTACATTGATACATCACCAGAACCGCCGTCAGTGCCTGGCTGCGGAAACAGCACTTCCATCAGCATATGACTACATCAGCATATGAGTTCAACACAAGACCCATCATCAGTACATGAATACAGCACCAGAGACACCATCAGCACATAAACACAGCACCAAGCTTAACACAGAGATCCATTGCAATGGCGCAATGGTCAACAGCAAAATACGCTGCAACTATACTATCTGCTTGCTACAGGCTTCAAATAACACCACCACACCATAGGGACAACTACTTCTGCAAATCAGTTAGGCATGCAATTCTACACAGAAAGCACTATGAACAAAACGCGGAGTAAAAAGAAACAAGCTTCAGCATCGACCTACCTGGGATGAAACGAGTGCACGGGACCTCTAAAAAGCTGTGCTTGGCCCGTACGGGGATCGAACCCGCGACCTTGGCGTTATTAGCACCACGCTCTAACCAACTGAGCTAACCGGCCATGGGTGGGGCGTTTATCCCCTACGCAAAGAACTGGAAATAGGTATGAGCGCAAATAATTCCGTTTTGGGGGGGGGATGGATTTATCACACAATGTAGAGACTTCTGGTGGCAGTAAAGTGACAATCAAACAATAAAATATCAAAAGCCCCTGAATATGAATTTATTGCCAGCAGGATCAGCTTCTCGGAGCAAATTCAAGAATATAAGAGAGGCCTCCCCGTCGGGGAATCGAACCCCGGTCTCCCGCGTGACAGGCGGGGATACTTACCACTATACTAACGAGGATTGGCTGTGCCGTCACCTCTGGCATCGCACTCCGAGAAAGTGCACACGCGGTATGTGAATGATCAGATGAACCCCTGTTGGCCAGGCTCCTTTTTCGTTTTGGCACTTTCAGACAAGGGAGGCGAGACTGTGAAGAAAACTGCAATTTTTGGGAGAGAGAGCAGCCGCCCTAATGATGGCAAAGCTGTCTATAGTGTCTGGGAGCTTTTGTCAAACTTTTGCTCGGCAGACCAATAATGGCCTCATTCAGACAGCTGTATTTTCAGGACGGCATACTGACCCTAGCATGACCTAATATCAAGTCTAGTAAGTTAAAGATTGCCACAGCTACATTGATACATCACCAGAACCGCCGTCAGTGCCTGGCTGCGGAAACAGCACTTCCATCAGCATATGACTACATCAGCATATGAGTTCAACACAAGACCCATCATCAGTACATGAATACAGCACCAGAGACACCATCAGCACATAAACACAGCACCAAGCTTAACACAGAGATCCATTGCAATGGCGCAATGGTCAACAGCAAAATACGCTGCAACTATACTATCTGCTTGCTACAGGCTTCAAATAACACCACCACACCATAGGGACAACTACTTCTGCAAATCAGTTAGGCATGCAATTCTACACAGAAAGCACTATGAACAAAACGCGGAGTAAAAAGAAACAAGCTTCAGCATCGACCTACCTGGGATGAAACGAGTGCACGGGACCTCTAAAAAGCTGTGCTTGGCCCGTACGGGGATCGAACCCGCGACCTTGGCGTTATTAGCACCATGCTCTAACCAACTGAGCTAACCGGCCATGGGTGGGGCGTTTATCCCCTACGCAAAGAACTGGAAATAGGTATGAGCGCAAATAATTCCGTTTTGGGGGGGGGATGGATTTATCACACAATGTAGAGACTTCTGGTGGCAGTAAAGTGACAATCAAACAATAAAATATCAAAAGCCCCTGAATATGAATTTATTGCCAGCAGGATCAGCTTCTCGGAGCAAATTCAAGAATATAAGAGAGGCCTCCCCGTCGGGGAATCGAACCCCGGTCTCCCGCGTGACAGGCGGGGATACTTACCACTATACTAACGAGGATTGGCTGTGCCGTCACCTCTGGCATCGCACTCCGAGAAAGTGCACACGCGGTATGTGAATGATCAGATGAACCCCTGTTGGCCAGGCTCCTTTTTCGTTTTGGCACTTTCAGACAAGGGAGGCGAGACTGTGAAGAAAACTGCAATTTTTGGGAGAGAGAGCAGCCGCCCTAATGATGGCAAAGCTGTCTATAGTGTCTGGGAGCTTTTGTCAAACTTTTGCTCGGCAGACCAATAATGGCCTCATTCAGACAGCTGTATTTTCAGGACGGCATACTGACCCTAGCATGACCTAATATCAAGTCTAGTAAGTTAAAGATTGCCACAGCTACATTGATACATCACCAGAACCGCCGTCAGTGCCTGGCTGCGGAAACAGCACTTCCATCAGCATATGACTACATCAGCATATGAGTTCAACACAAGACCCATCATCAGTACATGAATACAGCACCAGAGACACCATCAGCACATAAACACAGCACCAAGCTTAACACAGAGATCCATTGCAATGGCGCAATGGTCAACAGCAAAATACGCTGCAACTATACTATCTGCTTGCTACAGGCTTCAAATAACACCACCACACCATAGGGACAACTACTTCTGCAAATCAGTTAGGCATGCAATTCTACACAGAAAGCACTATGAACAAAACGCGGAGTAAAAAGAAACAAGCTTCAGCATCGACCTACCTGGGATGAAACGAGTGCACGGGACCTCTAAAAAGCTGTGCTTGGCCCGTACGGGGATCGAACCCGCGACCTTGGCGTTATTAGCACCACGCTCTAACCAACTGAGCTAACCGGCCATGGGTGGGGCGTTTATCCCCTACGCAAAGAACTGGAAATAGGTATGAGCGCAAATAATTCCGTTTTGGGGGGGGGATGGATTTATCACACAATGTAGAGACTTCTGGTGGCAGTAAAGTGACAATCAAACAATAAAATATCAAAAGCCCCTGAATATGAATTTATTGCCAGCAGGATCAGCTTCTCGGAGCAAATTCAAGAATATAAGAGAGGCCTCCCCGTCGGGGAATCGAACCCCGGTCTCCCGCGTGACAGGCGGGGATACTTACCACTATACTAACGAGGATTGGCTGTGCCGTCACCTCTGGCATCGCACTCCGAGAAAGTGCACACGCGGTATGTGAATGATCAGATGAACCCCTGTTGGCCAGGCTCCTTTTTCGTTTTGGCACTTTCAGACAAGGGAGGCGAGACTGTGAAGAAAACTGCAATTTTTGGGAGAGAGAGCAGCCGCCCTAATGATGGCAAAGCTGTCTATAGTGTCTGGGAGCTTTTGTCAAACTTTTGCTCGGCAGACCAATAATGGCCTCATTCAGACAGCTGTATTTTCAGGACGGCATACTGACCCTAGCATGACCTAATATCAAGTCTAGTAAGTTAAAGATTGCCACAGCTACATTGATACATCACCAGAACCGCCGTCAGTGCCTGGCTGCGGAAACAGCACTTCCATCAGCATATGACTACATCAGCATATGAGTTCAACACAAGACCCATCATCAGTACATGAATACAGCACCAGAGACACCATCAGCACATAAACACAGCACCAAGCTTAACACAGAGATCCATTGCAATGGCGCAATGGTCAACAGCAAAATACGCTGCAACTATACTATCTGCTTGCTACAGGCTTCAAATAACACCACCACACCATAGGGACAACTACTTCTGCAAATCAGTTAGGCATGCAATTCTACACAGAAAGCACTATGAACAAAACGCGGAGTAAAAAGAAACAAGCTTCAGCATCGACCTACCTGGGATGAAACGAGTGCACGGGACCTCTAAAAAGCTGTGCTTGGCCCGTACGGGGATCGAACCCGCGACCTTGGCGTTATTAGCACCACGCTCTAACCAACTGAGCTAACCGGCCATGGGTGGGGCGTTTATCCCCTACGCAAAGAACTGGAAATAGGTATGAGCGCAAATAATTCCGTTTTGGGGGGGGGGATGGATTTATCACACAATGTAGAGACTTCTGGTGGCAGTAAAGTGACAATCAAACAATAAAATATCAAAAGCCCCTGAATATGAATTTATTGCCAGCAGGATCAGCTTCTCGGAGCAAATTCAAGAATATAAGAGAGGCCTCCCCGTCGGGGAATCGAACCCCGGTCTCCCGCGTGACAGGCGGGGATACTTACCACTATACTAACGAGGATTGGCTGTGCCGTCACCTCTGGCATCGCACTCCGAGAAAGTGCACACGCGGTATGTGAATGATCAGATGAACCCCTGTTGGCCAGGCTCCTTTTTCGTTTTGGCACTTTCAGACAAGGGAGGCGAGACTGTGAAGAAAACTGCAATTTTTGGGAGAGAGAGCAGCCGCCCTAATGATGGCAAAGCTGTCTATAGTGTCTGGGAGCTTTTGTCAAACTTTTGCTCGGCAGACCAATAATGGCCTCATTCAGACAGCTGTATTTTCAGGACGGCATACTGACCCTAGCATGACCTAATATCAAGTCTAGTAAGTTAAAGATTGCCACAGCTACATTGATACATCACCAGAACCGCCGTCAGTGCCTGGCTGCGGAAACAGCACTTCCATCAGCATATGACTACATCAGCATATGAGTTCAACACAAGACCCATCATCAGTACATGAATACAGCACCAGAGACACCATCAGCACATAAACACAGCACCAAGCTTAACACAGAGATCCATTGCAATGGCGCAATGGTCAACAGCAAAATACGCTGCAACTATACTATCTGCTTGCTACAGGCTTCAAATAACACCACCACACCATAGGGACAACTACTTCTGCAAATCAGTTAGGCATGCAATTCTACACAGAAAGCACTATGAACAAAACGCGGAGTAAAAAGAAACAAGCTTCAGCATCGACCTACCTGGGATGAAACGAGTGCACGGGACCTCTAAAAAGCTGTGCTTGGCCCGTACGGGGATCGAACCCGCGACCTTGGCGTTATTAGCACCACGCTCTAACCAACTGAGCTAACCGGCCATGGGTGGGGCGTTTATCCCCTACGCAAAGAACTGGAAATAGGTATGAGCGCAAATAATTCCGTTTTGGGGGGGGGATGGATTTATCACACAATGTAGAGACTTCTGGTGGCAGTAAAGTGACAATCAAACAATAAAATATCAAAAGCCCCTGAATATGAATTTATTGCCAGCAGGATCAGCTTCTCGGAGCAAATTCAAGAATATAAGAGAGGCCTCCCCGTCGGGGAATCGAACCCCGGTCTCCCGCGTGACAGGCGGGGATACTTACCACTATACTAACGAGGATTGGCTGTGCCGTCACCTCTGGCATCGCACTCCGAGAAAGTGCACACGCGGTATGTGAATGATCAGATGAACCCCTGTTGGCCAGGCTCCTTTTTCGTTTTGGCACTTTCAGACAAGGGAGGCGAGACTGTGAAGAAAACTGCAATTTTTGGGAGAGAGAGCAGCCGCCCTAATGATGGCAAAGCTGTCTATAGTGTCTGGGAGCTTTTGTCAAACTTTTGCTCGGCAGACCAATAATGGCCTCATTCAGACAGCTGTATTTTCAGGACGGCATACTGACCGTAGCATGACCTAATATCAAGTCTAGTAAGTTAAAGATTGCCACAGCTACATTGATACATCACCAGAACCGCCGTCAGTGCCTGGCTGCGGAAACAGCACTTCCATCAGCATATGACTACATCAGCATATGAGTTCAACACAAGACCCATCATCAGTACATGAATACAGCACCAGAGACACCATCAGCACATAAACACAGCACCAAGCTTAACACAGAGATCCATTGCAATGGCGCAATGGTCAACAGCAAAATACGCTGCAACTATACTATCTGCTTGCTACAGGCTTCAAATAACACCACCACACCATAGGGACAACTACTTCTGCAAATCAGTTAGGCATGCAATTCTACACAGAAAGCACTATGAACAAAACGCGGAGTAAAAAGAAACAAGCTTCAGCATCGACCTACCTGGGATGAAACGAGTGCACGGGACCTCTAAAAAGCTGTGCTTGGCCCGTACGGGGATCGAACCCGCGACCTTGGCGTTATTAGCACCACGCTCTAACCAACTGAGCTAACCGGCCATGGGTGGGGCGTTTATCCCCTACGCAAAGAACTGGAAATAGGTATGAGCGCAAATAATTCCGTTTTGGGGGGGGGATGGATTTATCACACAATGTAGAGACTTCTGGTGGCAGTAAAGTGACAATCAAACAATAAAATATCAAAAGCCCCTGAATATGAATTTATTGCCAGCAGGATCAGCTTCTCGGAGCAAATTCAAGAATATAAGAGAGGCCTCCCCGTCGGGGAATCGAACCCCGGTCTCCCGCGTGACAGGCGGGGATACTTACCACTATACTAACGAGGATTGGCTGTGCCGTCACCTCTGGCATCGCACTCCGAGAAAGTGCACACGCGGTATGTGAATGATCAGATGAACCCCTGTTGGCCAGGCTCCTTTTTCGTTTTGGCACTTTCAGACAAGGGAGGCGAGACTGTGAAGAAAACTGCAATTTTTGGGAGAGAGAGCAGCCGCCCTAATGATGGCAAAGCTGTCTATAGTGTCTGGGAGCTTTTGTCAAACTTTTGCTCGGCAGACCAATAATGGCCTCATTCAGACAGCTGTATTTTCAGGACGGCATACTGACCCTAGCATGACCTAATATCAAGTCTAGTAAGTTAAAGATTGCCACAGCTACATTGATACATCACCAGAACCGCCGTCAGTGCCTGGCTGCGGAAACAGCACTTCCATCAGCATATGACTACATCAGCATATGAGTTCAACACAAGACCCATCATCAGTACATGAATACAGCACCAGAGACACCATCAGCACATAAACACAGCACCAAGCTTAACACAGAGATCCATTGCAATGGCGCAATGGTCAACAGCAAAATACGCTGCAACTATACTATCTGCTTGCTACAGGCTTCAAATAACACCACCACACCATAGGGACAACTACTTCTGCAAATCAGTTAGGCATGCAATTCTACACAGAAAGCACTATGAACAAAACGCGGAGTAAAAAGAAACAAGCTTCAGCATCGACCTACCTGGGATGAAACGAGTGCACGGGACCTCTAAAAAGCTGTGCTTGGCCCGTACGGGGATCGAACCCGCGACCTTGGCGTTATTAGCACCACGCTCTAACCAACTGAGCTAACCGGCCATGGGTGGGGCGTTTATCCCCTACGCAAAGAACTGGAAATAGGTATGAGCGCAAATAATTCCGTTTTGGGGGGGGGATGGATTTATCACACAATGTAGAGACTTCTGGTGGCAGTAAAGTGACAATCAAACAATAAAATATCAAAAGCCCCTGAATATGAATTTATTGCCAGCAGGATCAGCTTCTCGGAGCAAATTCAAGAATATAAGAGAGGCCTCCCCGTCGGGGAATCGAACCCCGGTCTCCCGCGTGACAGGCGGGGATACTTACCACTATACTAACGAGGATTGGCTGTGCCGTCACCTCTGGCATCGCACTCCGAGAAAGTGCACACGCGGTATGTGAATGATCAGATGAACCCCTGTTGGCCAGGCTCCTTTTTCGTTTTGGCACTTTCAGACAAGGGAGGCGAGACTGTGAAGAAAACTGCAATTTTTGGGAGAGAGAGCAGCCGCCCTAATGATGGCAAAGCTGTCTATAGTGTCTGGGAGCTTTTGTCAAACTTTTGCTCGGCAGACCAATAATGGCCTCATTCAGACAGCTGTATTTTCAGGACGGCATACTGACCCTAGCATGACCTAATATCAAGTCTAGTAAGTTAAAGATTGCCACAGCTACATTGATACATCACCAGAACCGCCGTCAGTGCCTGGCTGCGGAAACAGCACTTCCATCAGCATATGACTACATCAGCATATGAGTTCAACACAAGACCCATCATCAGTACATGAATACAGCACCAGAGACACCATCAGCACATAAACACAGCACCAAGCTTAACACAGAGATCCATTGCAATGGCGCAATGGTCAACAGCAAAATACGCTGCAACTATACTATCTGCTTGCTACAGGCTTCAAATAACACCACCACACCATAGGGACAACTACTTCTGCAAATCAGTTAGGCATGCAATTCTACACAGAAAGCACTATGAACAAAACGCGGAGTAAAAAGAAACAAGCTTCAGCATCGACCTACCTGGGATGAAACGAGTGCACGGGACCTCTAAAAAGCTGTGCTTGGCCCGTACGGGGATCGAACCCGCGACCTTGGCGTTATTAGCACCACGCTCTAACCAACTGAGCTAACCGGCCATGGGTGGGGCGTTTATCCCCTACGCAAAGAACTGGAAATAGGTATGAGCGCAAATAATTCCGTTTTGGGGGGGGGATGGATTTATCACACAATGTAGAGACTTCTGGTGGCAGTAAAGTGACAATCAAACAATAAAATATCAAAAGCCCCTGAATATGAATTTATTGCCAGCAGGATCAGCTTCTCGGAGCAAATTCAAGAATATAAGAGAGGCCTCCCCGTCGGGGAATCGAACCCCGGTCTCCCGCGTGACAGGCGGGGATACTTACCACTATACTAACGAGGATTGGCTGTGCCGTCACCTCTGGCATCGCACTCCGAGAAAGTGCACACGCGGTATGTGAATGATCAGATGAACCCCTGTTGGCCAGGCTCCTTTTTCGTTTTGGCACTTTCAGACAAGGGAGGCGAGACTGTGAAGAAAACTGCAATTTTTGGGAGAGAGAGCAGCCGCCCTAATGATGGCAAAGCTGTCTATAGTGTCTGGGAGCTTTTGTCAAACTTTTGCTCGGCAGACCAATAATGGCCTCATTCAGACAGCTGTATTTTCAGGACGGCATACTGACCCTAGCATGACCTAATATCAAGTCTAGTAAGTTAAAGATTGCCACAACTACATTGATACATCACCAGAACCGCCGTCAGTGCCTGGCTGCGGAAACAGCACTTCCATCAGCATATGACTACATCAGCATATGAGTTCAACACAAGACCCATCATCAGTACATGAATACAGCACCAGAGACACCATCAGCACATAAACACAGCACCAAGCTTAACACAGAGATCCATTGCAATGGCGCAATGGTCAACAGCAAAATACGCTGCAACTATACTATCTGCTTGCTACAGGCTTCAAATAACACCACCACACCATAGGGACAACTACTTCTGCAAATCAGTTAGGCATGCAATTCTACACAGAAAGCACTATGAACAAAACGCGGAGTAAAAAGAAACAAGCTTCAGCATCGACCTACCTGGGATGAAACGAGTGCACGGGACCTCTAAAAAGCTGTGCTTGGCCCGTACGGGGATCGAACCCGCGACCTTGGCGTTATTAGCACCACGCTCTAACCAACTGAGCTAACCGGCCATGGGTGGGGCGTTTATCCCCTACGCAAAGAACTGGAAATAGGTATGAGCGCAAATAATTCCGTTTTGGGGGGGGATGGATTTATCACACAATGTAGAGACTTCTGGTGGCAGTAAAGTGACAATCAAACAATAAAATATCAAAAGCCCCTGAATATGAATTTATTGCCAGCAGGATCAGCTTCTCGGAGCAAATTCAAGAATATAAGAGAGGCCTCCCCGTCGGGGAATCGAACCCCGGTCTCCCGCGTGACAGGCGGGGATACTTACCACTATACTAACGAGGATTGGCTGTGCCGTCACCTCTGGCATCGCACTCCGAGAAAGTGCACACGCGGTATGTGAATGATCAGATGAACCCCTGTTGGCCAGGCTCCTTTTTCGTTTTGGCACTTTCAGACAAGGGAGGCGAGACTGTGAAGAAAACTGCAATTTTTGGGAGAGAGAGCAGCCGCCCTAATGATGGCAAAGCTGTCTATAGTGTCTGGGAGCTTTTGTCAAACTTTTGCTCGGCAGACCAATAATGGCCTCATTCAGACAGCTGTATTTTCAGGACGGCATACTGACCGTAGCATGACCTAATATCAAGTCTAGTAAGTTAAAGATTGCCACAGCTACATTGATACATCACCAGAACCGCCGTCAGTGCCTGGCTGCGGAAACAGCACTTCCATCAGCATATGACTACATCAGCATATGAGTTCAACACAAGACCCATCATCAGTACATGAATACAGCACCAGAGACACCATCAGCACATAAACACAGCACCAAGCTTAACACAGAGATCCATTGCAATGGCGCAATGGTCAACAGCAAAATACGCTGCAACTATACTATCTGCTTGCTACAGGCTTCAAATAACACCACCACACCATAGGGACAACTACTTCTGCAAATCAGTTAGGCATGCAATTCTACACAGAAAGCACTATGAACAAAACGCGGAGTAAAAAGAAACAAGCTTCAGCATCGACCTACCTGGGATGAAACGAGTGCACGGGACCTCTAAAAAGCTGTGCTTGGCCCGTACGGGGATCGAACCCGCGACCTTGGCGTTATTAGCACCACGCTCTAACCAACTGAGCTAACCGGCCATGGGTGGGGCGTTTATCCCCTACGCAAAGAACTGGAAATAGGTATGAGCGCAAATAATTCCGTTTTGGGGGGGGGATGGATTTATCACACAATGTAGAGACTTCTGGTGGCAGTAAAGTGACAATCAAACAATAAAATATCAAAAGCCCCTGAATATGAATTTATTGCCAGCAGGATCAGCTTCTCGGAGCAAATTCAAGAATATAAGAGAGGCCTCCCCGTCGGGGAATCGAACCCCGGTCTCCCGCGTGACAGGCGGGGATACTTACCACTATACTAACGAGGATTGGCTGTGCCGTCACCTCTGGCATCGCACTCCGAGAAAGTGCACACGCGGTATGTGAATGATCAGATGAACCCCTGTTGGCCAGGCTCCTTTTTCGTTTTGGCACTTTCAGACAAGGGAGGCGAGACTGTGAAGAAAACTGCAATTTTTGGGAGAGAGAGCAGCCGCCCTAATGATGGCAAAGCTGTCTATAGTGTCTGGGAGCTTTTGTCAAACTTTTGCTCGGCAGACCAATAATGGCCTCATTCAGACAGCTGTATTTTCAGGACGGCATACTGACCCTAGCATGACCTAATATCAAGTCTAGTAAGTTAAAGATTGCCACAGCTACATTGATACATCACCAGAACCGCCGTCAGTGCCTGGCTGCGGAAACAGCACTTCCATCAGCATATGACTACATCAGCATATGAGTTCAACACAAGACCCATCATCAGTACATGAATACAGCACCAGAGACACCATCAGCACATAAACACAGCACCAAGCTTAACACAGAGATCCATTGCAATGGCGCAATGGTCAACAGCAAAATACGCTGCAACTATACTATCTGCTTGCTACAGGCTTCAAATAACACCACCACACCATAGGGACAACTACTTCTGCAAATCAGTTAGGCATGCAATTCTACACAGAAAGCACTATGAACAAAACGCGGAGTAAAAAGAAACAAGCTTCAGCATCGACCTACCTGGGATGAAACGAGTGCACGGGACCTCTAAAAAGCTGTGCTTGGCCCGTACGGGGATCGAACCCGCGACCTTGGCGTTATTAGCACCACGCTCTAACCAACTGAGCTAACCGGCCATGGGTGGGGCGTTTATCCCCTACGCAAAGAACTGGAAATAGGTATGAGCGCAAATAATTCCGTTTTGGGGGGGGGATGGATTTATCACACAATGTAGAGACTTCTGGTGGCAGTAAAGTGACAATCAAACAATAAAATATCAAAAGCCCCTGAATATGAATTTATTGCCAGCAGGATCAGCTTCTCGGAGCAAATTCAAGAATATAAGAGAGGCCTCCCCGTCGGGGAATCGAACCCCGGTCTCCCGCGTGACAGGCGGGGATACTTACCACTATACTAACGAGGATTGGCTGTGCCGTCACCTCTGGCATCGCACTCCGAGAAAGTGCACACGCGGTATGTGAATGATCAGATGAACCCCTGTTGGCCAGGCTCCTTTTTCGTTTTGGCACTTTCAGACAAGGGAGGCGAGACTGTGAAGAAAACTGCAATTTTTGGGAGAGAGAGCAGCCGCCCTAATGATGGCAAAGCTGTCTATAGTGTCTGGGAGCTTTTGTCAAACTTTTGCTCGGCAGACCAATAATGGCCTCATTCAGACAGCTGTATTTTCAGGACGGCATACTGACCCTAGCATGACCTAATATCAAGTCTAGTAAGTTAAAGATTGCCACAGCTACATTGATACATCACCAGAACCGCCGTCAGTGCCTGGCTGCGGAAACAGCACTTCCATCAGCATATGACTACATCAGCATATGAGTTCAACACAAGACCCATCATCAGTACATGAATACAGCACCAGAGACACCATCAGCACATAAACACAGCACCAAGCTTAACACAGAGATCCATTGCAATGGCGCAATGGTCAACAGCAAAATACGCTGCAACTATACTATCTGCTTGCTACAGGCTTCAAATAACACCACCACACCATAGGGACAACTACTTCTGCAAATCAGTTAGGCATGCAATTCTACACAGAAAGCACTATGAACAAAACGCGGAGTAAAAAGAAACAAGCTTCAGCATCGACCTACCTGGGATGAAACGAGTGCACGGGACCTCTAAAAAGCTGTGCTTGGCCCGTACGGGGATCGAACCCGCGACCTTGGCGTTATTAGCACCACGCTCTAACCAACTGAGCTAACCGGCCATGGGTGGGGCGTTTATCCCCTACGCAAAGAACTGGAAATAGGTATGAGCGCAAATAATTCCGTTTTGGGGGGGGGATGGATTTATCACACAATGTAGAGACTTCTGGTGGCAGTAAAGTGACAATCAAACAATAAAATATCAAAAGCCCCTGAATATGAATTTATTGCCAGCAGGATCAGCTTCTCGGAGCAAATTCAAGAATATAAGAGAGGCCTCCCCGTCGGGGAATCGAACCCCGGTCTCCCGCGTGACAGGCGGGGATACTTACCACTATACTAACGAGGATTGGCTGTGCCGTCACCTCTGGCATCGCACTCCGAGAAAGTGCACACGCGGTATGTGAATGATCAGATGAACCCCTGTTGGCCAGGCTCCTTTTTCGTTTTGGCACTTTCAGACAAGGGAGGCGAGACTGTGAAGAAAACTGCAATTTTTGGGAGAGAGAGCAGCCGCCCTAATGATGGCAAAGCTGTCTATAGTGTCTGGGAGCTTTTGTCAAACTTTTGCTCGGCAGACCAATAATGGCCTCATTCAGACAGCTGTATTTTCAGGACGGCATACTGACCGTAGCATGACCTAATATCAAGTCTAGTAAGTTAAAGATTGCCACAGCTACATTGATACATCACCAGAACCGCCGTCAGTGCCTGGCTGCGGAAACAGCACTTCCATCAGCATATGACTACATCAGCATATGAGTTCAACACAAGACCCATCATCAGTACATGAATACAGCACCAGAGACACCATCAGCACATAAACACAGCACCAAGCTTAACACAGAGATCCATTGCAATGGCGCAATGGTCAACAGCAAAATACGCTGCAACTATACTATCTGCTTGCTACAGGCTTCAAATAACACCACCACACCATAGGGACAACTACTTCTGCAAATCAGTTAGGCATGCAATTCTACACAGAAAGCACTATGAACAAAATGCGGAGTAAAAAGAAACAAGCTTCAGCATCGACCTACCTGGGATGAAACGAGTGCACGGGACCTCTAAAAAGCTGTGCTTGGCCCGTACGGGGATCGAACCCGCGACCTTGGCGTTATTAGCACCACGCTCTAACCAACTGAGCTAACCGGCCATGGGTGGGGCGTTTATCCCCTACGCAAAGAACTGGAAATAGGTATGAGTGCAAATAATTCCGTTTTGGGGGGGGGATGGATTTATCACACAATGTAGAGACTTCTGGTGGCAGTAAAGTGACAATCAAACAATAAAATATCAAAAGCCCCTGAATATGAATTTATTGCCAGCAGGATCAGCTTCTCGGAGCAAATTCAAGAATATAAGAGAGGCCTCCCCGTCGGGGAATCGAACCCCGGTCTCCCGCGTGACAGGCGGGGATACTTACCACTATACTAACGAGGATTGGCTGTGCCGTCACCTCTGGCATCGCACTCCGAGAAAGTGCACACGCGGTATGTGAATGATCAGATGAACCCCTGTTGGCCAGGCTCCTTTTTCGTTTTGGCACTTTCAGACAAGGGAGGCGAGACTGTGAAGAAAACTGCAATTTTTGGGAGAGAGAGCAGCCGCCCTAATGATGGCAAAGCTGTCTATAGTGTCTGGGAGCTTTTGTCAAACTTTTGCTCGGCAGACCAATAATGGCCTCATTCAGACAGCTGTATTTTCAGGACGGCATACTGACCCTAGCATGACCTAATATCAAGTCTAGTAAGTTAAAGATTGCCACAGCTACATTGATACATCACCAGAACCGCCGTCAGTGCCTGGCTGCGGAAACAGCACTTCCATCAGCATATGACTACATCAGCATATGAGTTCAACACAAGACCCATCATCAGTACATGAATACAGCACCAGAGACACCATCAGCACATAAACACAGCACCAAGCTTAACACAGAGATCCATTGCAATGGCGCAATGGTCAACAGCAAAATACGCTGCAACTATACTATCTGCTTGCTACAGGCTTCAAATAACACCACCACACCATAGGGACAACTACTTCTGCAAATCAGTTAGGCATGCAATTCTACACAGAAAGCACTATGAACAAAACGCGGAGTAAAAAGAAACAAGCTTCAGCATCGACCTACCTGGGATGAAACGAGTGCACGGGACCTCTAAAAAGCTGTGCTTGGCCCGTACGGGGATCGAACCCGCGACCTTGGCGTTATTAGCACCACGCTCTAACCAACTGAGCTAACCGGCCATGGGTGGGGCGTTTATCCCCTACGCAAAGAACTGGAAATAGGTATGAGCGCAAATAATTCCGTTTTGGGGGGGGGATGGATTTATCACACAATGTAGAGACTTCTGGTGGCAGTAAAGTGACAATCAAACAATAAAATATCAAAAGCCCCTGAATATGAATTTATTGCCAGCAGGATCAGCTTCTCGGAGCAAATTCAAGAATATAAGAGAGGCCTCCCCGTCGGGGAATCGAACCCCGGTCTCCCGCGTGACAGGCGGGGATACTTACCACTATACTAACGAGGATTGGCTGTGCCGTCACCTCTGGCATCGCACTCCGAGAAAGTGCACACGCGGTATGTGAATGATCAGATGAACCCCTGTTGGCCAGGCTCCTTTTTCGTTTTGGCACTTTCAGACAAGGGAGGCGAGACTGTGAAGAAAACTGCAATTTTTGGGAGAGAGAGCAGCCGCCCTAATGATGGCAAAGCTGTCTATAGTGTCTGGGAGCTTTTGTCAAACTTTTGCTCGGCAGACCAATAATGGCCTCATTCAGACAGCTGTATTTTCAGGACGGCATACTGACCCTAGCATGACCTAATATCAAGTCTAGTAAGTTAAAGATTGCCACAGCTACATTGATACATCACCAGAACCGCCGTCAGTGCCTGGCTGCGGAAACAGCACTTCCATCAGCATATGACTACATCAGCATATGAGTTCAACACAAGACCCATCATCAGTACATGAATACAGCACCAGAGACACCATCAGCACATAAACACAGCACCAAGCTTAACACAGAGATCCATTGCAATGGCGCAATGGTCAACAGCAAAATACGCTGCAACTATACTATCTGTTTGCTACAGGCTTCAAATAACACCACCACACCATAGGGACAACTACTTCTGCAAATCAGTTAGGCATGCAATTCTACACAGAAAGCACTATGAACAAAACGCGGAGTAAAAAGAAACAAGCTTCAGCATCGACCTACCTGGGATGAAACGAGTGCACGGGACCTCTAAAAAGCTGTGCTTGGCCCGTACGGGGATCGAACCCGCGACCTTGGCGTTATTAGCACCACGCTCTAACCAACTGAGCTAACCGGCCATGGGTGGGGCGTTTATCCCCTACGCAAAGAACTGGAAATAGGTATGAGCGCAAATAATTCCGTTTTGGGGGGGGGATGGATTTATCACACAATGTAGAGACTTCTGGTGGCAGTAAAGTGACAATCAAACAATAAAATATCAAAAGCCCCTGAATATGAATTTATTGCCAGCAGGATCAGCTTCTCGGAGCAAATTCAAGAATATAAGAGAGGCCTCCCCGTCGGGGAATCGAACCCCGGTCTCCCGCGTGACAGGCGGGGATACTTACCACTATACTAACGAGGATTGGCTGTGCCGTCACCTCTGGCATCGCACTCCGAGAAAGTGCACACGCGGTATGTGAATGATCAGATGAACCCCTGTTGGCCAGGCTCCTTTTTCGTTTTGGCACTTTCAGACAAGGGAGGCGAGACTGTGAAGAAAACTGCAATTTTTGGGAGAGAGAGCAGCCGCCCTAATGATGGCAAAGCTGTCTATAGTGTCTGGGAGCTTTTGTCAAACTTTTGCTCGGCAGACCAATAATGGCCTCATTCAGACAGCTGTATTTTCAGGATGGCATACTGACCGTAGCATGACCTAATATCAAGTCTAGTAAGTTAAAGATTGCCACAGCTACATTGATACATCACCAGAACCGCCGTCAGTGCCTGGCTGCGGAAACAGCACTTCCATCAGCATATGACTACATCAGCATATGAGTTCAACACAAGACCCATCATCAGTACATGAATACAGCACCAGAGACACCATCAGCACATAAACACAGCACCAAGCTTAACACAGAGATCCATTGCAATGGCGCAATGGTCAACAGCAAAATACGCTGCAACTATACTATCTGCTTGCTACAGGCTTCAAATAACACCACCACACCATAGGGACAACTACTTCTGCAAATCAGTTAGGCATGCAATTCTACACAGAAAGCACTATGAACAAAACGCGGAGTAAAAAGAAACAAGCTTCAGCATCGACCTACCTGGGATGAAACGAGTGCACGGGACCTCTAAAAAGCTGTGCTTGGCCCGTACGGGGATCGAACCCGCGACCTTGGCGTTATTAGCACCACGCTCTAACCAACTGAGCTAACCGGCCATGGGTGGGGCGTTTATCCCCTACGCAAAGAACTGGAAATAGGTATGAGCGCAAATAATTCCGTTTTGGGGGGGGGATGGATTTATCACACAATGTAGAGACTTCTGGTGGCAGTAAAGTGACAATCAAACAATAAAATATCAAAAGCCCCTGAATATGAATTTATTGCCAGCAGGATCAGCTTCTCGGAGCAAATTCAAGAATATAAGAGAGGCCTCCCCGTCGGGGAATCGAACCCCGGTCTCCCGCGTGACAGGCGGGGATACTTACCACTATACTAACGAGGATTGGCTGTGCCGTCACCTCTGGCATCGCACTCCGAGAAAGTGCACACGCGGTATGTGAATGATCAGATGAACCCCTGTTGGCCAGGCTCCTTTTTCGTTTTGGCACTTTCAGACAAGGGAGGCGAGACTGTGAAGAAAACTGCAATTTTTGGGAGAGAGAGCAGCCGCCCTAATGATGGCAAAGCTGTCTATAGTGTCTGGGAGCTTTTGTCAAACTTTTGCTCGGCAGACCAATAATGGCCTCATTCAGACAGCTGTATTTTCAGGACGGCATACTGACCGTAGCATGACCTAATATCAAGTCTAGTAAGTTAAAGATTGCCACAGCTACATTGATACATCACCAGAACCGCCGTCAGTGCCTGGCTGCGGAAACAGCACTTCCATCAGCATATGACTACATCAGCATATGAGTTCAACACAAGACCCATCATCAGTACATGAATACAGCACCAGAGACACCATCAGCACATAAACACAGCACCAAGCTTAACACAGAGATCCATTGCAATGGCGCAATGGTCAACAGCAAAATACGCTGCAACTATACTATCTGCTTGCTACAGGCTTCAAATAACACCACCACACCATAGGGACAACTACTTCTGCAAATCAGTTAGGCATGCAATTCTACACAGAAAGCACTATGAACAAAACGCGGAGTAAAAAGAAACAAGCTTCAGCATCGACCTACCTGGGATGAAACGAGTGCACGGGACCTCTAAAAAGCTGTGCTTGGCCCGTACGGGGATCGAACCCGCGACCTTGGCGTTATTAGCACCACGCTCTAACCAACTGAGCTAACCGGCCATGGGTGGGGCGTTTATCCCCTACGCAAAGAACTGGAAATAGGTATGAGCGCAAATAATTCCGTTTTGGGGGGGGGATGGATTTATCACACAATGTAGAGACTTCTGGTGGCAGTAAAGTGACAATCAAACAATAAAATATCAAAAGCCCCTGAATATGAATTTATTGCCAGCAGGATCAGCTTCTCGGAGCAAATTCAAGAATATAAGAGAGGCCTCCCCGTCGGGGAATCGAACCCCGGTCTCCCGCGTGACAGGCGGGGATACTTACCACTATACTAACGAGGATTGGCTGTGCCGTCACCTCTGGCATCGCACTCCGAGAAAGTGCACACGCGGTATGTGAATGATCAGATGAACCCCTGTTGGCCAGGCTCCTTTTTCGTTTTGGCACTTTCAGACAAGGGAGGCGAGACTGTGAAGAAAACTGCAATTTTTGGGAGAGAGAGCAGCCGCCCTAATGATGGCAAAGCTGTCTATAGTGTCTGGGAGCTTTTGTCAAACTTTTGCTCGGCAGACCAATAATGGCCTCATTCAGACAGCTGTATTTTCAGGACGGCATACTGACCGTAGCATGACCTAATATCAAGTCTAGTAAGTTAAAGATTGCCACAGCTACATTGATACATCACCAGAACCGCCGTCAGTGCCTGGCTGCGGAAACAGCACTTCCATCAGCATATGACTACATCAGCATATGAGTTCAACACAAGACCCATCATCAGTACATGAATACAGCACCAGAGACACCATCAGCACATAAACACAGCACCAAGCTTAACACAGAGATCCATTGCAATGGCGCAATGGTCAACAGCAAAATACGCTGCAACTATACTATCTGCTTGCTACAGGCTTCAAATAACACCACCACACCATAGGGACAACTACTTCTGCAAATCAGTTAGGCATGCAATTCTACACAGAAAGCACTATGAACAAAACGCGGAGTAAAAAGAAACAAGCTTCAGCATCGACCTACCTGGGATGAAACGAGTGCACGGGACCTCTAAAAAGCTGTGCTTGGCCCGTACGGGGATCGAACCCGCGACCTTGGCGTTATTAGCACCACGCTCTAACCAACTGAGCTAACCGGCCATGGGTGGGGCGTTTATCCCCTACGCAAAGAACTGGAAATAGGTATGAGCGCAAATAATTCCGTTTTGGGGGGGGGATGGATTTATCACACAATGTAGAGACTTCTGGTGGCAGTAAAGTGACAATCAAACAATAAAATATCAAAAGCCCCTGAATATGAATTTATTGCCAGCAGGATCAGCTTCTCGGAGCAAATTCAAGAATATAAGAGAGGCCTCCCCGTCGGGGAATCGAACCCCGGTCTCCCGCGTGACAGGCGGGGATACTTACCACTATACTAACGAGGATTGGCTGTGCCGTCACCTCTGGCATCGCACTCCGAGAAAGTGCACACGCGGTATGTGAATGATCAGATGAACCCCTGTTGGCCAGGCTCCTTTTTCGTTTTGGCACTTTCAGACAAGGGAGGCGAGACTGTGAAGAAAACTGCAATTTTTGGGAGAGAGAGCAGCCGCCCTAATGATGGCAAAGCTGTCTATAGTGTCTGGGAGCTTTTGTCAAACTTTTGCTCGGCAGACCAATAATGGCCTCATTCAGACAGCTGTATTTTCAGGACGGCATACTGACCCTAGCATGACCTAATATCAAGTCTAGTAAGTTAAAGATTGCCACAGCTACATTGATACATCACCAGAACCGCCGTCAGTGCCTGGCTGCGGAAACAGCACTTCCATCAGCATATGACTACATCAGCATATGAGTTCAACACAAGACCCATCATCAGTACATGAATACAGCACCAGAGACACCATCAGCACATAAACACAGCACCAAGCTTAACACAGAGATCCATTGCAATGGCGCAATGGTCAACAGCAAAATACGCTGCAACTATACTATCTGCTTGCTACAGGCTTCAAATAACACCACCACACCATAGGGACAACTACTTCTGCAAATCAGTTAGGCATGCAATTCTACACAGAAAGCACTATGAACAAAACGCGGAGTAAAAAGAAACAAGCTTCAGCATCGACCTACCTGGGATGAAACGAGTGCACGGGACCTCTAAAAAGCTGTGCTTGGCCCGTACGGGGATCGAACCCGCGACCTTGGCGTTATTAGCACCACGCTCTAACCAACTGAGCTAACCGGCCATGGGTGGGGCGTTTATCCCCTACGCAAAGAACTGGAAATAGGTATGAGCGCAAATAATTCCGTTTTGGGGGGGGGATGGATTTATCACACAATGTAGAGACTTCTGGTGGCAGTAAAGTGACAATCAAACAATAAAATATCAAAAGCCCCTGAATATGAATTTATTGCCAGCAGGATCAGCTTCTCGGAGCAAATTCAAGAATATAAGAGAGGCCTCCCCGTCGGGGAATCGAACCCCGGTCTCCCGCGTGACAGGCGGGGATACTTACCACTATACTAACGAGGATTGGCTGTGCCGTCACCTCTGGCATCGCACTCCGAGAAAGTGCACACGCGGTATGTGAATGATCAGATGAACCCCTGTTGGCCAGGCTCCTTTTTCGTTTTGGCACTTTCAGACAAGGGAGGCGAGACTGTGAAGAAAACTGCAATTTTTGGGAGAGAGAGCAGCCGCCCTAATGATGGCAAAGCTGTCTATAGTGTCTGGGAGCTTTTGTCAAACTTTTGCTCGGCAGACCAATAATGGCCTCATTCAGACAGCTGTATTTTCAGGACGGCATACTGACCCTAGCATGACCTAATATCAAGTCTAGTAAGTTAAAGATTGCCACAGCTACATTGATACATCACCAGAACCGCCGTCAGTGCCTGGCTGCGGAAACAGCACTTCCATCAGCATATGACTACATCAGCATATGAGTTCAACACAAGACCCATCATCAGTACATGAATACAGCACCAGAGACACCATCAGCACATAAACACAGCACCAAGCTTAACACAGAGATCCATTGCAATGGCGCAATGGTCAACAGCAAAATACGCTGCAACTATACTATCTGCTTGCTACAGGCTTCAAATAACACCACCACACCATAGGGACAACTACTTCTGCAAATCAGTTAGGCATGCAATTCTACACAGAAAGCACTATGAACAAAACGCGGAGTAAAAAGAAACAAGCTTCAGCATCGACCTACCTGGGATGAAACGAGTGCACGGGACCTCTAAAAAGCTGTGCTTGGCCCGTACGGGGATCGAACCCGCGACCTTGGCGTTATTAGCACCACGCTCTAACCAACTGAGCTAACCGGCCATGGGTGGGGCGTTTATCCCCTACGCAAAGAACTGGAAATAGGTATGAGCGCAAATAATTCCGTTTTGGGGGGGGGATGGATTTATCACACAATGTAGAGACTTCTGGTGGCAGTAAAGTGACAATCAAACAATAAAATATCAAAAGCCCCTGAATATGAATTTATTGCCAGCAGGATCAGCTTCTCGGAGCAAATTCAAGAATATAAGAGAGGCCTCCCCGTCGGGGAATCGAACCCCGGTCTCCCGCGTGACAGGCGGGGATACTTACCACTATACTAACGAGGATTGGCTGTGCCGTCACCTCTGGCATCGCACTCCGAGAAAGTGCACACGCGGTATGTGAATGATCAGATGAACCCCTGTTGGCCAGGCTCCTTTTTCGTTTTGGCACTTTCAGACAAGGGAGGCGAGACTGTGAAGAAAACTGCAATTTTTGGGAGAGAGAGCAGCCGCCCTAATGATGGCAAAGCTGTCTATAGTGTCTGGGAGCTTTTGTCAAACTTTTGCTCGGCAGACCAATAATGGCCTCATTCAGACAGCTGTATTTTCAGGACGGCATACTGACCCTAGCATGACCTAATATCAAGTCTAGTAAGTTAAAGATTGCCACAGCTACATTGATACATCACCAGAACCGCCGTCAGTGCCTGGCTGCGGAAACAGCACTTCCATCAGCATATGACTACATCAGCATATGAGTTCAACACAAGACCCATCATCAGTACATGAATACAGCACCAGAGACACCATCAGCACATAAACACAGCACCAAGCTTAACACAGAGATCCATTGCAATGGCGCAATGGTCAACAGCAAAATACGCTGCAACTATACTATCTGCTTGCTACAGGCTTCAAATAACACCACCACACCATAGGGACAACTACTTCTGCAAATCAGTTAGGCATGCAATTCTACACAGAAAGCACTATGAACAAAACGCGGAGTAAAAAGAAACAAGCTTCAGCATCGACCTACCTGGGATGAAACGAGTGCACGGGACCTCTAAAAAGCTGTGCTTGGCCCGTACGGGGATCGAACCCGCGACCTTGGCGTTATTAGCACCACGCTCTAACCAACTGAGCTAACCGGCCATGGGTGGGGCGTTTATCCCCTACGCAAAGAACTGGAAATAGGTATGAGCGCAAATAATTCCGTTTTGGGGGGGGGATGGATTTATCACACAATGTAGAGACTTCTGGTGGCAGTAAAGTGACAATCAAACAATAAAATATCAAAAGCCCCTGAATATGAATTTATTGCCAGCAGGATCAGCTTCTCGGAGCAAATTCAAGAATATAAGAGAGGCCTCCCCGTCGGGGAATCGAACCCCGGTCTCCCGCGTGACAGGCGGGGATACTTACCACTATACTAACGAGGATTGGCTGTGCCGTCACCTCTGGCATCGCACTCCGAGAAAGTGCACACGCGGTATGTGAATGATCAGATGAACCCCTGTTGGCCAGGCTCCTTTTTCGTTTTGGCACTTTCAGACAAGGGAGGCGAGACTGTGAAGAAAACTGCAATTTTTGGGAGAGAGAGCAGCCGCCCTAATGATGGCAAAGCTGTCTATAGTGTCTGGGAGCTTTTGTCAAACTTTTGCTCGGCAGACCAATAATGGCCTCATTCAGACAGCTGTATTTTCAGGACGGCATACTGACCCTAGCATGACCTAATATCAAGTCTAGTAAGTTAAAGATTGCCACAGCTACATTGATACATCACCAGAACCGCCGTCAGTGCCTGGCTGCGGAAACAGCACTTCCATCAGCATATGACTACATCAGCATATGAGTTCAACACAAGACCCATCATCAGTACATGAATACAGCACCAGAGACACCATCAGCACATAAACACAGCACCAAGCTTAACACAGAGATCCATTGCAATGGCGCAATGGTCAACAGCAAAATACGCTGCAACTATACTATCTGCTTGCTACAGGCTTCAAATAACACCACCACACCATAGGGACAACTACTTCTGCAAATCAGTTAGGCATGCAATTCTACACAGAAAGCACTATGAACAAAACGCGGAGTAAAAAGAAACAAGCTTCAGCATCGACCTACCTGGGATGAAACGAGTGCACGGGACCTCTAAAAAGCTGTGCTTGGCCCGTACGGGGATCGAACCCGCGACCTTGGCGTTATTAGCACCACGCTCTAACCAACTGAGCTAACCGGCCATGGGTGGGGCGTTTATCCCCTACGCAAAGAACTGGAAATAGGTATGAGCGCAAATAATTCCGTTTTGGGGGGGGGATGGATTTATCACACAATGTAGAGACTTCTGGTGGCAGTAAAGTGACAATCAAACAATAAAATATCAAAAGCCCCTGAATATGAATTTATTGCCAGCAGGATCAGCTTCTCGGAGCAAATTCAAGAATATAAGAGAGGCCTCCCCGTCGGGGAATCGAACCCCGGTCTCCCGCGTGACAGGCGGGGATACTTACCACTATACTAACGAGGATTGGCTGTGCCGTCACCTCTGGCATCGCACTCCGAGAAAGTGCACACGCGGTATGTGAATGATCAGATGAACCCCTGTTGGCCAGGCTCCTTTTTCGTTTTGGCACTTTCAGACAAGGGAGGCGAGACTGTGAAGAAAACTGCAATTTTTGGGAGAGAGAGCAGCCGCCCTAATGATGGCAAAGCTGTCTATAGTGTCTGGGAGCTTTTGTCAAACTTTTGCTCGGCAGACCAATAATGGCCTCATTCAGACAGCTGTATTTTCAGGACGGCATACTGACCCTAGCATGACCTAATATCAAGTCTAGTAAGTTAAAGATTGCCACAGCTACATTGATACATCACCAGAACCGCCGTCAGTGCCTGGCTGCGGAAACAGCACTTCCATCAGCATATGACTACATCAGCATATGAGTTCAACACAAGACCCATCATCAGTACATGAATACAGCACCAGAGACACCATCAGCACATAAACACAGCACCAAGCTTAACACAGAGATCCATTGCAATGGCGCAATGGTCAACAGCAAAATACGCTGCAACTATACTATCTGCTTGCTACAGGCTTCAAATAACACCACCACACCATAGGGACAACTACTTCTGCAAATCAGTTAGGCATGCAATTCTACACAGAAAGCACTATGAACAAAACGCGGAGTAAAAAGAAACAAGCTTCAGCATCGACCTACCTGGGATGAAACGAGTGCACGGGACCTCTAAAAAGCTGTGCTTGGCCCGTACGGGGATCGAACCCGCGACCTTGGCGTTATTAGCACCACGCTCTAACCAACTGAGCTAACCGGCCATGGGTGGGGCGTTTATCCCCTACGCAAAGAACTGGAAATAGGTATGAGCGCAAATAATTCCGTTTTGGGGGGGGGATGGATTTATCACACAATGTAGAGACTTCTGGTGGCAGTAAAGTGACAATCAAACAATAAAATATCAAAAGCCCCTGAATATGAATTTATTGCCAGCAGGATCAGCTTCTCGGAGCAAATTCAAGAATATAAGAGAGGCCTCCCCGTCGGGGAATCGAACCCCGATCTCCCGCGTGACAGGCGGGGATACTTACCACTATACTAACGAGGATTGGCTGTGCCGTCACCTCTGGCATCGCACTCCGAGAAAGTGCACACGCGGTATGTGAATGATCAGATGAACCCCTGTTGGCCAGGCTCCTTTTTCGTTTTGGCACTTTCAGACAAGGGAGGCGAGACTGTGAAGAAAACTGCAATTTTTGGGAGAGAGAGCAGCCGCCCTAATGATGGCAAAGCTGTCTATAGTGTCTGGGAGCTTTTGTCAAACTTTTGCTCGGCAGACCAATAATGGCCTCATTCAGACAGCTGTATTTTCAGGACGGCATACTGACCCTAGCATGACCTAATATCAAGTCTAGTAAGTTAAAGATTGCCACAGCTACATTGATACATCACCAGAACCGCCGTCAGTGCCTGGCTGCGGAAACAGCACTTCCATCAGCATATGACTACATCAGCATATGAGTTCAACACAAGACCCATCATCAGTACATGAATACAGCACCAGAGACACCATCAGCACATAAACACAGCACCAAGCTTAACACAGAGATCCATTGCAATGGCGCAATGGTCAACAGCAAAATACGCTGCAACTATACTATCTGCTTGCTACAGGCTTCAAATAACACCACCACACCATAGGGACAACTACTTCTGCAAATCAGTTAGGCATGCAATTCTACACAGAAAGCACTATGAACAAAACGCGGAGTAAAAAGAAACAAGCTTCAGCATCGACCTACCTGGGATGAAACGAGTGCACGGGACCTCTAAAAAGTTGTGCTTGGCCCGTACGGGGATCGAACCCGCGACCTTGGCGTTATTAGCACCACGCTCTAACCAACTGAGCTAACCGGCCATGGGTGGGGCGTTTATCCCCTACGCAAAGAACTGGAAATAGGTATGAGCGCAAATAATTCCGTTTTGGGGGGGGGATGGATTTATCACACAATGTAGAGACTTCTGGTGGCAGTAAAGTGACAATCAAACAATAAAATATCAAAAGCCCCTGAATATGAATTTATTGCCAGCAGGATCAGCTTCTCGGAGCAAATTCAAGAATATAAGAGAGGCCTCCCCGTCGGGGAATCGAACCCCGGTCTCCCGCGTGACAGGCGGGGATACTTACCACTATACTAACGAGGATTGGCTGTGCCGTCACCTCTGGCATCGCACTCCGAGAAAGTGCACACGCGGTATGTGAATGATCAGATGAACCCCTGTTGGCCAGGCTCCTTTTTCGTTTTGGCACTTTCAGACAAGGGAGGCGAGACTGTGAAGAAAACTGCAATTTTTGGGAGAGAGAGCAGCCGCCCTAATGATGGCAAAGCTGTCTATAGTGTCTGGGAGCTTTTGTCAAACTTTTGCTCGGCAGACCAATAATGGCCTCATTCAGACAGCTGTATTTTCAGGACGGCATACTGACCCTAGCATGACCTAATATCAAGTCTAGTAAGTTAAAGATTGCCACAGCTACATTGATACATCACCAGAACCGCCGTCAGTGCCTGGCTGCGGAAACAGCACTTCCATCAGCATATGACTACATCAGCATATGAGTTCAACACAAGACCCATCATCAGTACATGAATACAGCACCAGAGACACCATCAGCACATAAACACAGCACCAAGCTTAACACAGAGATCCATTGCAATGGCGCAATGGTCAACAGCAAAATACGCTGCAACTATACTATCTGCTTGCTACAGGCTTCAAATAACACCACCACACCATAGGGACAACTACTTCTGCAAATCAGTTAGGCATGCAATTCTACACAGAAAGCACTATGAACAAAACGCGGAGTAAAAAGAAACAAGCTTCAGCATCGACCTACCTGGGATGAAACGAGTGCACGGGACCTCTAAAAAGCTGTGCTTGGCCCGTACGGGGATCGAACCCGCGACCTTGGCGTTATTAGCACCACGCTCTAACCAACTGAGCTAACCGGCCATGGGTGGGGCGTTTATCCCCTACGCAAAGAACTGGAAATAGGTATGAGCGCAAATAATTCCGTTTTGGGGGGGGGATGGATTTATCACACAATGTAGAGACTTCTGGTGGCAGTAAAGTGACAATCAAACAATAAAATATCAAAAGCCCCTGAATATGAATTTATTGCCAGCAGGATCAGCTTCTCGGAGCAAATTCAAGAATATAAGAGAGGCCTCCCCGTCGGGGAATCGAACCCCGGTCTCCCGCGTGACAGGCGGGGATACTTACCACTATACTAACGAGGATTGGCTGTGCCGTCACCTCTGGCATCGCACTCCGAGAAAGTGCACACGCGGTATGTGAATGATCAGATGAACCCCTGTTGGCCAGGCTCCTTTTTCGTTTTGGCACTTTCAGACAAGGGAGGCGAGACTGTGAAGAAAACTGCAATTTTTGGGAGAGAGAGCAGCCGCCCTAATGATGGCAAAGCTGTCTATAGTGTCTGGGAGCTTTTGTCAAACTTTTGCTCGGCAGACCAATAATGGCCTCATTCAGACAGCTGTATTTTCAGGACGGCATACTGACCCTAACATGACCTAATATCAAGTCTAGTAAGTTAAAGATTGCCACAGCTACATTGATACATCACCAGAACCGCCGTCAGTGCCTGGCTGCGGAAACAGCACTTCCATCAGCATATGACTACATCAGCATATGAGTTCAACACAAGACCCATCATCAGTACATGAATACAGCACCAGAGACACCATCAGCACATAAACACAGCACCAAGCTTAACACAGAGATCCATTGCAATGGCGCAATGGTCAACAGCAAAATACGCTGCAACTATACTATCTGCTTGCTACAGGCTTCAAATAACACCACCACACCATAGGGACAACTACTTCTGCAAATCAGTTAGGCATGCAATTCTACACAGAAAGCACTATGAACAAAACGCGGAGTAAAAAGAAACAAGCTTCAGCATCGACCTACCTGGGATGAAACGAGTGCACGGGACCTCTAAAAAGCTGTGCTTGGCCCGTACGGGGATCGAACCCGCGACCTTGGCGTTATTAGCACCACGCTCTAACCAACTGAGCTAACCGGCCATGGGTGGGGCGTTTATCCCCTACGCAAAGAACTGGAAATAGGTATGAGCGCAAATAATTCCGTTTTGGGGGGGGGATGGATTTATCACACAATGTAGAGACTTCTGGTGGCAGTAAAGTGACAATCAAACAATAAAATATCAAAAGCCCCTGAATATGAATTTATTGCCAGCAGGATCAGCTTCTCGGAGCAAATTCAAGAATATAAGAGAGGCCTCCCCGTCGGGGAATCGAACCCCGGTCTCCCGCGTGACAGGCGGGGATACTTACCACTATACTAACGAGGATTGGCTGTGCCGTCACCTCTGGCATCGCACTCCGAGAAAGTGCACACGCGGTATGTGAATGATCAGATGAACCCCTGTTGGCCAGGCTCCTTTTTCGTTTTGGCACTTTCAGACAAGGGAGGCGAGACTGTGAAGAAAACTGCAATTTTTGGGAGAGAGAGCAGCCGCCCTAATGATGGCAAAGCTGTCTATAGTGTCTGGGAGCTTTTGTCAAACTTTTGCTCGGCAGACCAATAATGGCCTCATTCAGACAGCTGTATTTTCAGGACGGCATACTGACCCTAGCATGACCTAATATCAAGTCTAGTAAGTTAAAGATTGCCACAGCTACATTGATACATCACCAGAACCGCCGTCAGTGCCTGGCTGCGGAAACAGCACTTCCATCAGCATATGACTACATCAGCATATGAGTTCAACACAAGACCCATCATCAGTACATGAATACAGCACCAGAGACACCATCAGCACATAAACACAGCACCAAGCTTAACACAGAGATCCATTGCAATGGCGCAATGGTCAACAGCAAAATACGCTGCAACTATACTATCTGCTTGCTACAGGCTTCAAATAACACCACCACACCATAGGGACAACTACTTCTGCAAATCAGTTAGGCATGCAATTCTACACAGAAAGCACTATGAACAAAACGCGGAGTAAAAAGAAACAAGCTTCAGCATCGACCTACCTGGGATGAAACGAGTGCACGGGACCTCTAAAAAGCTGTGCTTGGCCCGTACGGGGATCGAACCCGCGACCTTGGCGTTATTAGCACCACGCTCTAACCAACTGAGCTAACCGGCCATGGGTGGGGCGTTTATCCCCTACGCAAAGAACTGGAAATAGGTATGAGCGCAAATAATTCCGTTTTGGGGGGGGGATGGATTTATCACACAATGTAGAGACTTCTGGTGGCAGTAAAGTGACAATCAAACAATAAAATATCAAAAGCCCCTGAATATGAATTTATTGCCAGCAGGATCAGCTTCTCGGAGCAAATTCAAGAATATAAGAGAGGCCTCCCCGTCGGGGAATCGAACCCCGGTCTCCCGCGTGACAGGCGGGGATACTTACCACCATACTAACGAGGATTGGCTGTGCCGTCACCTCTGGCATCGCACTCCGAGAAAGTGCACACGCGGTATGTGAATGATCAGATGAACCCCTGTTGGCCAGGCTCCTTTTTCGTTTTGGCACTTTCAGACAAGGGAGGCGAGACTGTGAAGAAAACTGCAATTTTTGGGAGAGAGAGCAGCCGCCCTAATGATGGCAAAGCTGTCTATAGTGTCTGGGAGCTTTTGTCAAACTTTTGCTCGGCAGACCAATAATGGCCTCATTCAGACAGCTGTATTTTCAGGACGGCATACTGACCCTAGCATGACCTAATATCAAGTCTAGTAAGTTAAAGATTGCCACAGCTACATTGATACATCACCAGAACCGCCGTCAGTGCCTGGCTGCGGAAACAGCACTTCCATCAGCATATGACTACATCAGCATATGAGTTCAACACAAGACCCATCATCAGTACATGAATACAGCACCAGAGACACCATCAGCACATAAACACAGCACCAAGCTTAACACAGAGATCCATTGCAATGGCGCAATGGTCAACAGCAAAATACGCTGCAACTATACTATCTGCTTGCTACAGGCTTCAAATAACACCACCACACCATAGGGACAACTACTTCTGCAAATCAGTTAGGCATGCAATTCTACACAGAAAGCACTATGAACAAAACGCGGAGTAAAAAGAAACAAGCTTCAGCATCGACCTACCTGGGATGAAACGAGTGCACGGGACCTCTAAAAAGCTGTGCTTGGCCCGTACGGGGATCGAACCCGCGACCTTGGCGTTATTAGCACCACGCTCTAACCAACTGAGCTAACCGGCCATGGGTGGGGCGTTTATCCCCTACGCAAAGAACTGGAAATAGGTATGAGCGCAAATAATTCCGTTTTGGGGGGGGATGGATTTATCACACAATGTAGAGACTTCTGGTGGCAGTAAAGTGACAATCAAACAATAAAATATCAAAAGCCCCTGAATATGAATTTATTGCCAGCAGGATCAGCTTCTCGGAGCAAATTCAAGAATATAAGAGAGGCCTCCCCGTCGGGGAATCGAACCCCGGTCTCCCGCGTGACAGGCGGGGATACTTACCACTATACTAACGAGGATTGGCTGTGCCGTCACCTCTGGCATCGCACTCCGAGAAAGTGCACACGCGGTATGTGAATGATCAGATGAACCCCTGTTGGCCAGGCTCCTTTTTCGTTTTGGCACTTTCAGACAAGGGAGGCGAGACTGTGAAGAAAACTGCAATTTTTGGGAGAGAGAGCAGCCGCCCTAATGATGGCAAAGCTGTCTATAGTGTCTGGGAGCTTTTGTCAAACTTTTGCTCGGCAGACCAATAATGGCCTCATTCAGACAGCTGTATTTTCAGGACGGCATACTGACCCTAGCATGACCTAATATCAAGTCTAGTAAGTTAAAGATTGCCACAGCTACATTGATACATCACCAGAACCGCCGTCAGTGCCTGGCTGCGGAAACAGCACTTCCATCAGCATATGACTACATCAGCATATGAGTTCAACACAAGACCCATCATCAGTACATGAATACAGCACCAGAGACACCATCAGCACATAAACACAGCACCAAGCTTAACACAGAGATCCATTGCAATGGCGCAATGGTCAACAGCAAAATACGCTGCAACTATACTATCTGCTTGCTACAGGCTTCAAATAACACCACCACACCATAGGGACAACTACTTCTGCAAATCAGTTAGGCATGCAATTCTACACAGAAAGCACTATGAACAAAACGCGGAGTAAAAAGAAACAAGCTTCAGCATCGACCTACCTGGGATGAAACGAGTGCACGGGACCTCTAAAAAGCTGTGCTTGGCCCGTACGGGGATCGAACCCGCGACCTTGGCGTTATTAGCACCACGCTCTAACCAACTGAGCTAACCGGCCATGGGTGGGGCGTTTATCCCCTACGCAAAGAACTGGAAATAGGTATGAGCGCAAATAATTCCGTTTTGGGGGGGGGATGGATTTATCACACAATGTAGAGACTTCTGGTGGCAGTAAAGTGACAATCAAACAATAAAATATCAAAAGCCCCTGAATATGAATTTATTGCCAGCAGGATCAGCTTCTCGGAGCAAATTCAAGAATATAAGAGAGGCCTCCCCGTCGGGGAATCGAACCCCGGTCTCCCGCGTGACAGGCGGGGATACTTACCACTATACTAACGAGGATTGGCTGTGCCGTCACCTCTGGCATCGCACTCCGAGAAAGTGCACACGCGGTATGTGAATGATCAGATGAACCCCTGTTGGCCAGGCTCCTTTTTCGTTTTGGCACTTTCAGACAAGGGAGGCGAGACTGTGAAGAAAACTGCAATTTTTGGGAGAGAGAGCAGCCGCCCTAATGATGGCAAAGCTGTCTATAGTGTCTGGGAGCTTTTGTCAAACTTTTGCTCGGCAGACCAATAATGGCCTCATTCAGACAGCTGTATTTTCAGGACGGCATACTGACCCTAGCATGACCTAATATCAAGTCTAGTAAGTTAAAGATTGCCACAGCTACATTGATACATCACCAGAACCGCCGTCAGTGCCTGGCTGCGGAAACAGCACTTCCATCAGCATATGACTACATCAGCATATGAGTTCAACACAAGACCCATCATCAGTACATGAATACAGCACCAGAGACACCATCAGCACATAAACACAGCACCAAGCTTAACACAGAGATCCATTGCAATGGCGCAATGGTCAACAGCAAAATACGCTGCAACTATACTATCTGCTTGCTACAGGCTTCAAATAACACCACCACACCATAGGGACAACTACTTCTGCAAATCAGTTAGGCATGCAATTCTACACAGAAAGCACTATGAACAAAACGCGGAGTAAAAAGAAACAAGCTTCAGCATCGACCTACCTGGGATGAAACGAGTGCACGGGACCTCTAAAAAGCTGTGCTTGGCCCGTACGGGGATCGAACCCGCGACCTTGGCGTTATTAGCACCACGCTCTAACCAACTGAGCTAACCGGCCATGGGTGGGGCGTTTATCCCCTACGCAAAGAACTGGAAATAGGTATGAGCGCAAATAATTCCGTTTTGGGGGGGGGATGGATTTATCACACAATGTAGAGACTTCTGGTGGCAGTAAAGTGACAATCAAACAATAAAATATCAAAAGCCCCTGAATATGAATTTATTGCCAGCAGGATCAGCTTCTCGGAGCAAATTCAAGAATATAAGAGAGGCCTCCCCGTCGGGGAATCGAACCCCGGTCTCCCGCGTGACAGGCGGGGATACTTACCACTATACTAACGAGGATTGGCTGTGCCGTCACCTCTGGCATCGCACTCCGAGAAAGTGCACACGCGGTATGTGAATGATCAGATGAACCCCTGTTGGCCAGGCTCCTTTTTCGTTTTGGCACTTTCAGACAAGGGAGGCGAGACTGTGAAGAAAACTGCAATTTTTGGGAGAGAGAGCAGCCGCCCTAATGATGGCAAAGCTGTCTATAGTGTCTGGGAGCTTTTGTCAAACTTTTGCTCGGCAGACCAATAATGGCCTCATTCAGACAGCTGTATTTTCAGGACGGCATACTGACCCTAGCATGACCTAATATCAAGTCTAGTAAGTTAAAGATTGCCACAGCTACATTGATACATCACCAGAACCGCCGTCAGTGCCTGGCTGCGGAAACAGCACTTCCATCAGCATATGACTACATCAGCATATGAGTTCAACACAAGACCCATCATCAGTACATGAATACAGCACCAGAGACACCATCAGCACATAAACACAGCACCAAGCTTAACACAGAGATCCATTGCAATGGCGCAATGGTCAACAGCAAAATACGCTGCAACTATACTATCTGCTTGCTACAGGCTTCAAATAACACCACCACACCATAGGGACAACTACTTCTGCAAATCAGTTAGGCATGCAATTCTACACAGAAAGCACTATGAACAAAACGCGGAGTAAAAAGAAACAAGCTTCAGCATCGACCTACCTGGGATGAAACGAGTGCACGGGACCTCTAAAAAGCTGTGCTTGGCCCGTACGGGGATCGAACCCGCGACCTTGGCGTTATTAGCACCACGCTCTAACCAACTGAGCTAACCGGCCATGGGTGGGGCGTTTATCCCCTACGCAAAGAACTGGAAATAGGTATGAGCGCAAATAATTCCGTTTTGGGGGGGGGATGGATTTATCACACAATGTAGAGACTTCTGGTGGCAGTAAAGTGACAATCAAACAATAAAATATCAAAAGCCCCTGAATATGAATTTATTGCCAGCAGGATCAGCTTCTCGGAGCAAATTCAAGAATATAAGAGAGGCCTCCCCGTCGGGGAATCGAACCCCGGTCTCCCGCGTGACAGGCGGGGATACTTACCACTATACTAACGAGGATTGGCTGTGCCGTCACCTCTGGCATCGCACTCCGAGAAAGTGCACACGCGGTATGTGAATGATCAGATGAACCCCTGTTGGCCAGGCTCCTTTTTCGTTTTGGCACTTTCAGACAAGGGAGGCGAGACTGTGAAGAAAACTGCAATTTTTGGGAGAGAGAGCAGCCGCCCTAATGATGGCAAAGCTGTCTATAGTGTCTGGGAGCTTTTGTCAAACTTTTGCTCGGCAGACCAATAATGGCCTCATTCAGACAGCTGTATTTTCAGGACGGCATACTGACCCTAGCATGACCTAATATCAAGTCTAGTAAGTTAAAGATTGCCACAGCTACATTGATACATCACCAGAACCGCCGTCAGTGCCTGGCTGCGGAAACAGCACTTCCATCAGCATATGACTACATCAGCATATGAGTTCAACACAAGACCCATCATCAGTACATGAATACAGCACCAGAGACACCATCAGCACATAAACACAGCACCAAGCTTAACACAGAGATCCATTGCAATGGCGCAATGGTCAACAGCAAAATACGCTGCAACTATACTATCTGCTTGCTACAGGCTTCAAATAACACCACCACACCATAGGGACAACTACTTCTGCAAATCAGTTAGGCATGCAATTCTACACAGAAAGCACTATGAACAAAACGCGGAGTAAAAAGAAACAAGCTTCAGCATCGACCTACCTGGGATGAAACGAGTGCACGGGACCTCTAAAAAGCTGTGCTTGGCCCGTACGGGGATCGAACCCGCGACCTTGGCGTTATTAGCACCACGCTCTAACCAACTGAGCTAACCGGCCATGGGTGGGGCGTTTATCCCCTACGCAAAGAACTGGAAATAGGTATGAGCGCAAATAATTCCGTTTTGGGGGGGGGATGGATTTATCACACAATGTAGAGACTTCTGGTGGCAGTAAAGTGACAATCAAACAATAAAATATCAAAAGCCCCTGAATATGAATTTATTGCCAGCAGGATCAGCTTCTCGGAGCAAATTCAAGAATATAAGAGAGGCCTCCCCGTCGGGGAATCGAACCCCGGTCTCCCGCGTGACAGGCGGGGATACTTACCACTATACTAACGAGGATTGGCTGTGCCGTCACCTCTGGCATCGCACTCCGAGAAAGTGCACACGCGGTATGTGAATGATCAGATGAACCCCTGTTGGCCAGGCTCCTTTTTCGTTTTGGCACTTTCAGACAAGGGAGGCGAGACTGTGAAGAAAACTGCAATTTTTGGGAGAGAGAGCAGCCGCCCTAATGATGGCAAAGCTGTCTATAGTGTCTGGGAGCTTTTGTCAAACTTTTGCTCGGCAGACCAATAATGGCCTCATTCAGACAGCTGTATTTTCAGGACGGCATACTGACCCTAGCATGACCTAATATCAAGTCTAGTAAGTTAAAGATTGCCACAGCTACATTGATACATCACCAGAACCGCCGTCAGTGCCTGGCTGCGGAAACAGCACTTCCATCAGCATATGACTACATCAGCATATGAGTTCAACACAAGACCCATCATCAGTACATGAATACAGCACCAGAGACACCATCAGCACATAAACACAGCACCAAGCTTAACACAGAGATCCATTGCAATGGCGCAATGGTCAACAGCAAAATACGCTGCAACTATACTATCTGCTTGCTACAGGCTTCAAATAACACCACCACACCATAGGGACAACTACTTCTGCAAATCAGTTAGGCATGCAATTCTACACAGAAAGCACTATGAACAAAACGCGGAGTAAAAAGAAACAAGCTTCAGCATCGACCTACCTGGGATGAAACGAGTGCACGGGACCTCTAAAAAGCTGTGCTTGGCCCGTACGGGGATCGAACCCGCGACCTTGGCGTTATTAGCACCACGCTCTAACCAACTGAGCTAACCGGCCATGGGTGGGGCGTTTATCCCCTACGCAAAGAACTGGAAATAGGTATGAGCGCAAATAATTCCGTTTTGGGGGGGGGATGGATTTATCACACAATGTAGAGACTTCTGGTGGCAGTAAAGTGACAATCAAACAATAAAATATCAAAAGCCCCTGAATATGAATTTATTGCCAGCAGGATCAGCTTCTCGGAGCAAATTCAAGAATATAAGAGAGGCCTCCCCGTCGGGGAATCGAACCCCGGTCTCCCGCGTGACAGGCGGGGATACTTACCACTATACTAACGAGGATTGGCTGTGCCGTCACCTCTGGCATCGCACTCCGAGAAAGTGCACACGCGGTATGTGAATGATCAGATGAACCCCTGTTGGCCAGGCTCCTTTTTCGTTTTGGCACTTTCAGACAAGGGAGGCGAGACTGTGAAGAAAACTGCAATTTTTGGGAGAGAGAGCAGCCGCCCTAATGATGGCAAAGCTGTCTATAGTGTCTGGGAGCTTTTGTCAAACTTTTGCTCGGCAGACCAATAATGGCCTCATTCAGACAGCTGTATTTTCAGGACGGCATACTGACCCTAGCATGACCTAATATCAAGTCTAGTAAGTTAAAGATTGCCACAGCTACATTGATACATCACCAGAACCGCCGTCAGTGCCTGGCTGCGGAAACAGCACTTCCATCAGCATATGACTACATCAGCATATGAGTTCAACACAAGACCCATCATCAGTACATGAATACAGCACCAGAGACACCATCAGCACATAAACACAGCACCAAGCTTAACACAGAGATCCATTGCAATGGCGCAATGGTCAACAGCAAAATACGCTGCAACTATACTATCTGCTTGCTACAGGCTTCAAATAACACCACCACACCATAGGGACAACTACTTCTGCAAATCAGTTAGGCATGCAATTCTACACAGAAAGCACTATGAACAAAACGCGGAGTAAAAAGAAACAAGCTTCAGCATCGACCTACCTGGGATGAAACGAGTGCACGGGACCTCTAAAAAGCTGTGCTTGGCCCGTACGGGGATCGAACCCGCGACCTTGGCGTTATTAGCACCACGCTCTAACCAACTGAGCTAACCGGCCATGGGTGGGGCGTTTATCCCCTACGCAAAGAACTGGAAATAGGTATGAGCGCAAATAATTCCGTTTTGGGGGAGGGATGGATTTATCACACAATGTAGAGACTTCTGGTGGCAGTAAAGTGACAATCAAACAATAAAATATCAAAAGCCCCTGAATATGAATTTATTGCCAGCAGGATCAGCTTCTCGGAGCAAATTCAAGAATATAAGAGAGGCCTCCCCGTCGGGGAATCGAACCCCGGTCTCCCGCGTGACAGGCGGGGATACTTACCACTATACTAACGAGGATTGGCTGTGCCGTCACCTCTGGCATCGCACTCCGAGAAAGTGCACACGCGGTATGTGAATGATCAGATGAACCCCTGTTGGCCAGGCTCCTTTTTCGTTTTGGCACTTTCAGACAAGGGAGGCGAGACTGTGAAGAAAACTGCAATTTTTGGGAGAGAGAGCAGCCGCCCTAATGATGGCAAAGCTGTCTATAGTGTCTGGGAGCTTTTGTCAAACTTTTGCTCGGCAGACCAATAATGGCCTCATTCAGACAGCTGTATTTTCAGGACGGCATACTGACCCTAGCATGACCTAATATCAAGTCTAGTAAGTTAAAGATTGCCACAGCTACATTGATACATCACCAGAACCGCCGTCAGTGCCTGGCTGCGGAAACAGCACTTCCATCAGCATATGACTACATCAGCATATGAGTTCAACACAAGACCCATCATCAGTACATGAATACAGCACCAGAGACACCATCAGCACATAAACACAGCACCAAGCTTAACACAGAGATCCATTGCAATGGCGCAATGGTCAACAGCAAAATACGCTGCAACTATACTATCTGCTTGCTACAGGCTTCAAATAACACCACCACACCATAGGGACAACTACTTCTGCAAATCAGTTAGGCATGCAATTCTACACAGAAAGCACTATGAACAAAACGCGGAGTAAAAAGAAACAAGCTTCAGCATCGACCTACCTGGGATGAAACGAGTGCACGGGACCTCTAAAAAGCTGTGCTTGGCCCGTACGGGGATCGAACCCGCGACCTTGGCGTTATTAGCACCACGCTCTAACCAACTGAGCTAACCGGCCATGGGTGGGGCGTTTATCCCCTACGCAAAGAACTGGAAATAGGTATGAGCGCAAATAATTCCGTTTTGGGGGGGGGATGGATTTATCACACAATGTAGAGACTTCTGGTGGCAGTAAAGTGACAATCAAACAATAAAATATCAAAAGCCCCTGAATATGAATTTATTGCCAGCAGGATCAGCTTCTCGGAGCAAATTCAAGAATATAAGAGAGGCCTCCCCGTCGGGGAATCGAACCCCGGTCTCCCGCGTGACAGGCGGGGATACTTACCACTATACTAACGAGGATTGGCTGTGCCGTCACCTCTGGCATCGCACTCCGAGAAAGTGCACACGCGGTATGTGAATGATCAGATGAACCCCTGTTGGCCAGGCTCCTTTTTCGTTTTGGCACTTTCAGACAAGGGAGGCGAGACTGTGAAGAAAACTGCAATTTTTGGGAGAGAGAGCAGCCGCCCTAATGATGGCAAAGCTGTCTATAGTGTCTGGGAGCTTTTGTCAAACTTTTGCTCGGCAGACCAATAATGGCCTCATTCAGACAGCTGTATTTTCAGGACGGCATACTGACCCTAGCATGACCTAATATCAAGTCTAGTAAGTTAAAGATTGCCACAGCTACATTGATACATCACCAGAACCGCCGTCAGTGCCTGGCTGCGGAAACAGCACTTCCATCAGCATATGACTACATCAGCATATGAGTTCAACACAAGACCCATCATCAGTACATGAATACAGCACCAGAGACACCATCAGCACATAAACACAGCACCAAGCTTAACACAGAGATCCATTGCAATGGCGCAATGGTCAACAGCAAAATACGCTGCAACTATACTATCTGCTTGCTACAGGCTTCAAATAACACCACCACACCATAGGGACAACTACTTCTGCAAATCAGTTAGGCATGCAATTCTACACAGAAAGCACTATGAACAAAACGCGGAGTAAAAAGAAACAAGCTTCAGCATCGACCTACCTGGGATGAAACGAGTGCACGGGACCTCTAAAAAGCTGTGCTTGGCCCGTACGGGGATCGAACCCGCGACCTTGGCGTTATTAGCACCACGCTCTAACCAACTGAGCTAACCGGCCATGGGTGGGGCGTTTATCCCCTACGCAAAGAACTGGAAATAGGTATGAGCGCAAATAATTCCGTTTTGGGGGGGGGATGGATTTATCACACAATGTAGAGACTTCTGGTGGCAGTAAAGTGACAATCAAACAATAAAATATCAAAAGCCCCTGAATATGAATTTATTGCCAGCAGGATCAGCTTCTCGGAGCAAATTCAAGAATATAAGACAGGCCTCCCCGTCGGGGAATCGAACCCCGGTCTCCCGCGTGACAGGCGGGGATACTTACCACTATACTAACGAGGATTGGCTGTGCCGTCACCTCTGGCATCGCACTCCGAGAAAGTGCACACGCGGTATGTGAATGATCAGATGAACCCCTGTTGGCCAGGCTCCTTTTTCGTTTTGGCACTTTCAGACAAGGGAGGCGAGACTGTGAAGAAAACTGCAATTTTTGGGAGAGAGAGCAGCCGCCCTAATGATGGCAAAGCTGTCTATAGTGTCTGGGAGCTTTTGTCAAACTTTTGCTCGGCAGACCAATAATGGCCTCATTCAGACAGCTGTATTTTCAGGACGGCATACTGACCCTAGCATGACCTAATATCAAGTCTAGTAAGTTAAAGATTGCCACAGCTACATTGATACATCACCAGAACCGCCGTCAGTGCCTGGCTGCGGAAACAGCACTTCCATCAGCATATGACTACATCAGCATATGAGTTCAACACAAGACCCATCATCAGTACATGAATACAGCACCAGAGACACCATCAGCACATAAACACAGCACCAAGCTTAACACAGAGATCCATTGCAATGGCGCAATGGTCAACAGCAAAATACGCTGCAACTATACTATCTGCTTGCTACAGGCTTCAAATAACACCACCACACCATAGGGACAACTACTTCTGCAAATCAGTTAGGCATGCAATTCTACACAGAAAGCACTATGAACAAAACGCGGAGTAAAAAGAAACAAGCTTCAGCATCGACCTACCTGGGATGAAACGAGTGCACGGGACCTCTAAAAAGCTGTGCTTGGCCCGTACGGGGATCGAACCCGCGACCTTGGCGTTATTAGCACCACGCTCTAACCAACTGAGCTAACCGGCCATGGGTGGGGCGTTTATCCCCTACGCAAAGAACTGGAAATAGGTATGAGCGCAAATAATTCCGTTTTGGGGGGGGGATGGATTTATCACACAATGTAGAGACTTCTGGTGGCAGTAAAGTGACAATCAAACAATAAAATATCAAAAGCCCCTGAATATGAATTTATTGCCAGCAGGATCAGCTTCTCGGAGCAAATTCAAGAATATAAGAGAGGCCTCCCCGTCGGGGAATCGAACCCCGGTCTCCCGCGTGACAGGCGGGGATACTTACCACTATACTAACGAGGATTGGCTGTGCCGTCACCTCTGGCATCGCACTCCGAGAAAGTGCACACGCGGTATGTGAATGATCAGATGAACCCCTGTTGGCCAGGCTCCTTTTTCGTTTTGGCACTTTCAGACAAGGGAGGCGAGACTGTGAAGAAAACTGCAATTTTTGGGAGAGAGAGCAGCCGCCCTAATGATGGCAAAGCTGTCTATAGTGTCTGGGAGCTTTTGTCAAACTTTTGCTCGGCAGACCAATAATGGCCTCATTCAGACAGCTGTATTTTCAGGACGGCATACTGACCCTAGCATGACCTAATATCAAGTCTAGTAAGTTAAAGATTGCCACAGCTACATTGATACATCACCAGAACCGCCGTCAGTGCCTGGCTGCGGAAACAGCACTTCCATCAGCATATGACTACATCAGCATATGAGTTCAACACAAGACCCATCATCAGTACATGAATACAGCACCAGAGACACCATCAGCACATAAACACAGCACCAAGCTTAACACAGAGATCCATTGCAATGGCGCAATGGTCAACAGCAAAATACGCTGCAACTATACTATCTGCTTGCTACAGGCTTCAAATAACACCACCACACCATAGGGACAACTACTTCTGCAAATCAGTTAGGCATGCAATTCTACACAGAAAGCACTATGAACAAAACGCGGAGTAAAAAGAAACAAGCTTCAGCATCGACCTACCTGGGATGAAACGAGTGCACGGGACCTCTAAAAAGCTGTGCTTGGCCCGTACGGGGATCGAACCCGCGACCTTGGCGTTATTAGCACCACGCTCTAACCAACTGAGCTAACCGGCCATGGGTGGGGCGTTTATCCCCTACGCAAAGAACTGGAAATAGGTATGAGCGCAAATAATTCCGTTTTGGGGGGGGGATGGATTTATCACACAATGTAGAGACTTCTGGTGGCAGTAAAGTGACAATCAAACAATAAAATATCAAAAGCCCCTGAATATGAATTTATTGCCAGCAGGATCAGCTTCTCGGAGCAAATTCAAGAATATAAGAGAGGCCTCCCCGTCGGGGAATCGAACCCCGGTCTCCCGCGTGACAGGCGGGGATACTTACCACTATACTAACGAGGATTGGCTGTGCCGTCACCTCTGGCATCGCACTCCGAGAAAGTGCACACGCGGTATGTGAATGATCAGATGAACCCCTGTTGGCCAGGCTCCTTTTTCGTTTTGGCACTTTCAGACAAGGGAGGCGAGACTGTGAAGAAAACTGCAATTTTTGGGAGAGAGAGCAGCCGCCCTAATGATGGCAAAGCTGTCTATAGTGTCTGGGAGCTTTTGTCAAACTTTTGCTCGGCAGACCAATAATGGCCTCATTCAGACAGCTGTATTTTCAGGACGGCATACTGACCCTAGCATGACCTAATATCAAGTCTAGTAAGTTAAAGATTGCCACAGCTACATTGATACATCACCAGAACCGCCGTCAGTGCCTGGCTGCGGAAACAGCACTTCCATCAGCATATGACTACATCAGCATATGAGTTCAACACAAGACCCATCATCAGTACATGAATACAGCACCAGAGACACCATCAGCACATAAACACAGCACCAAGCTTAACACAGAGATCCATTGCAATGGCGCAATGGTCAACAGCAAAATACGCTGCAACTATACTATCTGCTTGCTACAGGCTTCAAATAACACCACCACACCATAGGGACAACTACTTCTGCAAATCAGTTAGGCATGCAATTCTACACAGAAAGCACTATGAACAAAACGCGGAGTAAAAAGAAACAAGCTTCAGCATCGACCTACCTGGGATGAAACGAGTGCACGGGACCTCTAAAAAGCTGTGCTTGGCCCGTACGGGGATCGAACCCGCGACCTTGGCGTTATTAGCACCACGCTCTAACCAACTGAGCTAACCGGCCATGGGTGGGGCGTTTATCCCCTACGCAAAGAACTGGAAATAGGTATGAGCGCAAATAATTCCGTTTTGGGGGGGGGATGGATTTATCACACAATGTAGAGACTTCTGGTGGCAGTAAAGTGACAATCAAACAATAAAATATCAAAAGCCCCTGAATATGAATTTATTGCCAGCAGGATCAGCTTCTCGGAGCAAATTCAAGAATATAAGAGAGGCCTCCCCGTCGGGGAATCGAACCCCGGTCTCCCGCGTGACAGGCGGGGATACTTACCACTATACTAACGAGGATTGGCTGTGCCGTCACCTCTGGCATCGCACTCCGAGAAAGTGCACACGCGGTATGTGAATGATCAGATGAACCCCTGTTGGCCAGGCTCCTTTTTCGTTTTGGCACTTTCAGACAAGGGAGGCGAGACTGTGAAGAAAACTGCAATTTTTGGGAGAGAGAGCAGCCGCCCTAATGATGGCAAAGCTGTCTATAGTGTCTGGGAGCTTTTGTCAAACTTTTGCTCGGCAGACCAATAATGGCCTCATTCAGACAGCTGTATTTTCAGGACGGCATACTGACCCTAGCATGACCTAATATCAAGTCTAGTAAGTTAAAGATTGCCACAGCTACATTGATACATCACCAGAACCGCCGTCAGTGCCTGGCTGCGGAAACAGCACTTCCATCAGCATATGACTACATCAGCATATGAGTTCAACACAAGACCCATCATCAGTACATGAATACAGCACCAGAGACACCATCAGCACATAAACACAGCACCAAGCTTAACACAGAGATCCATTGCAATGGCGCAATGGTCAACAGCAAAATACGCTGCAACTATACTATCTGCTTGCTACAGGCTTCAAATAACACCACCACACCATAGGGACAACTACTTCTGCAAATCAGTTAGGCATGCAATTCTACACAGAAAGCACTATGAACAAAACGCGGAGTAAAAAGAAACAAGCTTCAGCATCGACCTACCTGGGATGAAACGAGTGCACGGGACCTCTAAAAAGCTGTGCTTGGCCCGTACGGGGATCGAACCCGCGACCTTGGCGTTATTAGCACCACGCTCTAACCAACTGAGCTAACCGGCCATGGGTGGGGCGTTTATCCCCTACGCAAAGAACTGGAAATAGGTATGAGCGCAAATAATTCCGTTTTGGGGGGGGGATGGATTTATCACACAATGTAGAGACTTCTGGTGGCAGTAAAGTGACAATCAAACAATAAAATATCAAAAGCCCCTGAATATGAATTTATTGCCAGCAGGATCAGCTTCTCGGAGCAAATTCAAGAATATAAGAGAGGCCTCCCCGTCGGGGAATCGAACCCCGGTCTCCCGCGTGACAGGCGGGGATACTTACCACTATACTAACGAGGATTGGCTGTGCCGTCACCTCTGGCATCGCACTCCGAGAAAGTGCACACGCGGTATGTGAATGATCAGATGAACCCCTGTTGGCCAGGCTCCTTTTTCGTTTTGGCACTTTCAGACAAGGGAGGCGAGACTGTGAAGAAAACTGCAATTTTTGGGAGAGAGAGCAGCCGCCCTAATGATGGCAAAGCTGTCTATAGTGTCTGGGAGCTTTTGTCAAACTTTTGCTCGGCAGACCAATAATGGCCTCATTCAGACAGCTGTATTTTCAGGACGGCATACTGACCCTAGCATGACCTAATATCAAGTCTAGTAAGTTAAAGATTGCCACAGCTACATTGATACATCACCAGAACCGCCGTCAGTGCCTGGCTGCGGAAACAGCACTTCCATCAGCATATGACTACATCAGCATATGAGTTCAACACAAGACCCATCATCAGTACATGAATACAGCACCAGAGACACCATCAGCACATAAACACAGCACCAAGCTTAACACAGAGATCCATTGCAATGGCGCAATGGTCAACAGCAAAATACGCTGCAACTATACTATCTGCTTGCTACAGGCTTCAAATAACACCACCACACCATAGGGACAACTACTTCTGCAAATCAGTTAGGCATGCAATTCTACACAGAAAGCACTATGAACAAAACGCGGAGTAAAAAGAAACAAGCTTCAGCATCGACCTACCTGGGATGAAACGAGTGCACGGGACCTCTAAAAAGCTGTGCTTGGCCCGTACGGGGATCGAACCCGCGACCTTGGCGTTATTAGCACCACGCTCTAACCAACTGAGCTAACCGGCCATGGGTGGGGCGTTTATCCCCTACGCAAAGAACTGGAAATAGGTATGAGCGCAAATAATTCCGTTTTGGGGGGGGGATGGATTTATCACACAATGTAGAGACTTCTGGTGGCAGTAAAGTGACAATCAAACAATAAAATATCAAAAGCCCCTGAATATGAATTTATTGCCAGCAGGATCAGCTTCTCGGAGCAAATTCAAGAATATAAGAGAGGCCTCCCCGTCGGGGAATCGAACCCCGGTCTCCCGCGTGACAGGCGGGGATACTTACCACTATACTAACGAGGATTGGCTGTGCCGTCACCTCTGGCATCGCACTCCGAGAAAGTGCACACGCGGTATGTGAATGATCAGATGAACCCCTGTTGGCCAGGCTCCTTTTTCGTTTTGGCACTTTCAGACAAGGGAGGCGAGACTGTGAAGAAAACTGCAATTTTTGGGAGAGAGAGCAGCCGCCCTAATGATGGCAAAGCTGTCTATAGTGTCTGGGAGCTTTTGTCAAACTTTTGCTCGGCAGACCAATAATGGCCTCATTCAGACAGCTGTATTTTCAGGACGGCATACTGACCCTAGCATGACCTAATATCAAGTCTAGTAAGTTAAAGATTGCCACAGCTACATTGATACATCACCAGAACCGCCGTCAGTGCCTGGCTGCGGAAACAGCACTTCCATCAGCATATGACTACATCAGCATATGAGTTCAACACAAGACCCATCATCAGTACATGAATACAGCACCAGAGACACCATCAGCACATAAACACAGCACCAAGCTTAACACAGAGATCCATTGCAATGGCGCAATGGTCAACAGCAAAATACGCTGCAACTATACTATCTGCTTGCTACAGGCTTCAAATAACACCACCACACCATAGGGACAACTACTTCTGCAAATCAGTTAGGCATGCAATTCTACACAGAAAGCACTATGAACAAAACGCGGAGTAAAAAGAAACAAGCTTCAGCATCGACCTACCTGGGATGAAACGAGTGCACGGGACCTCTAAAAAGCTGTGCTTGGCCCGTACGGGGATCGAACCCGCGACCTTGGCGTTATTAGCACCACGCTCTAACCAACTGAGCTAACCGGCCATGGGTGGGGCGTTTATCCCCTACGCAAAGAACTGGAAATAGGTATGAGCGCAAATAATTCCGTTTTGGGGGGGGGATGGATTTATCACACAATGTAGAGACTTCTGGTGGCAGTAAAGTGACAATCAAACAATAAAATATCAAAAGCCCCTGAATATGAATTTATTGCCAGCAGGATCAGCTTCTCGGAGCAAATTCAAGAATATAAGAGAGGCCTCCCCGTCGGGGAATCGAACCCCGGTCTCCCGCGTGACAGGCGGGGATACTTACCACTATACTAACGAGGATTGGCTGTGCCGTCACCTCTGGCATCGCACTCCGAGAAAGTGCACACGCGGTATGTGAATGATCAGATGAACCCCTGTTGGCCAGGCTCCTTTTTCGTTTTGGCACTTTCAGACAAGGGAGGCGAGACTGTGAAGAAAACTGCAATTTTTGGGAGAGAGAGCAGCCGCCCTAATGATGGCAAAGCTGTCTATAGTGTCTGGGAGCTTTTGTCAAACTTTTGCTCGGCAGACCAATAATGGCCTCATTCAGACAGCTGTATTTTCAGGACGGCATACTGACCCTAGCATGACCTAATATCAAGTCTAGTAAGTTAAAGATTGCCACAGCTACATTGATACATCACCAGAACCGCCGTCAGTGCCTGGCTGCGGAAACAGCACTTCCATCAGCATATGACTACATCAGCATATGAGTTCAACACAAGACCCATCATCAGTACATGAATACAGCACCAGAGACACCATCAGCACATAAACACAGCACCAAGCTTAACACAGAGATCCATTGCAATGGCGCAATGGTCAACAGCAAAATACGCTGCAACTATACTATCTGCTTGCTACAGGCTTCAAATAACACCACCACACCATAGGGACAACTACTTCTGCAAATCAGTTAGGCATGCAATTCTACACAGAAAGCACTATGAACAAAACGCGGAGTAAAAAGAAACAAGCTTCAGCATCGACCTACCTGGGATGAAACGAGTGCACGGGACCTCTAAAAAGCTGTGCTTGGCCCGTACGGGGATCGAACCCGCGACCTTGGCGTTATTAGCACCACGCTCTAACCAACTGAGCTAACCGGCCATGGGTGGGGCGTTTATCCCCTACGCAAAGAACTGGAAATAGGTATGAGCGCAAATAATTCCGTTTTGGGGGGGGGATGGATTTATCACACAATGTAGAGACTTCTGGTAGCAGTAAAGTGACAATCAAACAATAAAATATCAAAAGCCCCTGAATATGAATTTATTGCCAGCAGGATCAGCTTCTCGGAGCAAATTCAAGAATATAAGAGAGGCCTCCCCGTCGGGGAATCGAACCCCGGTCTCCCGCGTGACAGGCGGGGATACTTACCACTATACTAACGAGGATTGGCTGTGCCGTCACCTCTGGCATCGCACTCCGAGAAAGTGCACACGCGGTATGTGAATGATCAGATGAACCCCTGTTGGCCAGGCTCCTTTTTCGTTTTGGCACTTTCAGACAAGGGAGGCGAGACTGTGAAGAAAACTGCAATTTTTGGGAGAGAGAGCAGCCGCCCTAATGATGGCAAAGCTGTCTATAGTGTCTGGGAGCTTTTGTCAAACTTTTGCTCGGCAGACCAATAATGGCCTCATTCAGACAGCTGTATTTTCAGGACGGCATACTGACCCTAGCATGACCTAATATCAAGTCTAGTAAGTTAAAGATTGCCACAGCTACATTGATACATCACCAGAACCGCCGTCAGTGCCTGGCTGCGGAAACAGCACTTCCATCAGCATATGACTACATCAGCATATGAGTTCAACACAAGACCCATCATCAGTACATGAATACAGCACCAGAGACACCATCAGCACATAAACACAGCACCAAGCTTAACACAGAGATCCATTGCAATGGCGCAATGGTCAACAGCAAAATACGCTGCAACTATACTATCTGCTTGCTACAGGCTTCAAATAACACCACCACACCATAGGGACAACTACTTCTGCAAATCAGTTAGGCATGCAATTCTACACAGAAAGCACTATGAACAAAACGCGGAGTAAAAAGAAACAAGCTTCAGCATCGACCTACCTGGGATGAAACGAGTGCACGGGACCTCTAAAAAGCTGTGCTTGGCCCGTACGGGGATCGAACCCGCGACCTTGGCGTTATTAGCACCACGCTCTAACCAACTGAGCTAACCGGCCATGGGTGGGGCGTTTATCCCCTACGCAAAGAACTGGAAATAGGTATGAGCGCAAATAATTCCGTTTTGGGGGGGGGATGGATTTATCACACAATGTAGAGACTTCTGGTGGCAGTAAAGTGACAATCAAACAATAAAATATCAAAAGCCCCTGAATATGAATTTATTGCCAGCAGGATCAGCTTCTCGGAGCAAATTCAAGAATATAAGAGAGGCCTCCCCGTCGGGGAATCGAACCCCGGTCTCCCGCGTGACAGGCGGGGATACTTACCACTATACTAACGAGGATTGGCTGTGCCGTCACCTCTGGCATCGCACTCCGAGAAAGTGCACACGCGGTATGTGAATGATCAGATGAACCCCTGTTGGCCAGGCTCCTTTTTCGTTTTGGCACTTTCAGACAAGGGAGGCGAGACTGTGAAGAAAACTGCAATTTTTGGGAGAGAGAGCAGCCGCCCTAATGATGGCAAAGCTGTCTATAGTGTCTGGGAGCTTTTGTCAAACTTTTGCTCGGCAGACCAATAATGGCCTCATTCAGACAGCTGTATTTTCAGGACGGAATACTGACCCTAGCATGACCTAATATCAAGTCTAGTAAGTTAAAGATTGCCACAGCTACATTGATACATCACCAGAACCGCCGTCAGTGCCTGGCTGCGGAAACAGCACTTCCATCAGCATATGACTACATCAGCATATGAGTTCAACACAAGACCCATCATCAGTACATGAATACAGCACCAGAGACACCATCAGCACATAAACACAGCACCAAGCTTAACACAGAGATCCATTGCAATGGCGCAATGGTCAACAGCAAAATACGCTGCAACTATACTATCTGCTTGCTACAGGCTTCAAATAACACCACCACACCATAGGGACAACTACTTCTGCAAATCAGTTAGGCATGCAATTCTACACAGAAAGCACTATGAACAAAACGCGGAGTAAAAAGAAACAAGCTTCAGCATCGACCTACCTGGGATGAAACGAGTGCACGGGACCTCTAAAAAGCTGTGCTTGGCCCGTACGGGGATCGAACCCGCGACCTTGGCGTTATTAGCACCACGCTCTAACCAACTGAGCTAACCGGCCATGGGTGGGGCGTTTATCCCCTACGCAAAGAACTGGAAATAGGTATGAGCGCAAATAATTCCGTTTTGGGGGGGGGATGGATTTATCACACAATGTAGAGACTTCTGGTGGCAGTAAAGTGACAATCAAACAATAAAATATCAAAAGCCCCTGAATATGAATTTATTGCCAGCAGGATCAGCTTCTCGGAGCAAATTCAAGAATATAAGAGAGGCCTCCCCGTCGGGGAATCGAACCCCGGTCTCCCGCGTGACAGGCGGGGATACTTACCACTATACTAACGAGGATTGGCTGTGCCGTCACCTCTGGCATCGCACTCCGAGAAAGTGCACACGCGGTATGTGAATGATCAGATGAACCCCTGTTGGCCAGGCTCCTTTTTCGTTTTGGCACTTTCAGACAAGGGAGGCGAGACTGTGAAGAAAACTGCAATTTTTGGGAGAGAGAGCAGCCGCCCTAATGATGGCAAAGCTGTCTATAGTGTCTGGGAGCTTTTGTCAAACTTTTGCTCGGCAGACCAATAATGGCCTCATTCAGACAGCTGTATTTTCAGGACGGCATACTGACCCTAGCATGACCTAATATCAAGTCTAGTAAGTTAAAGATTGCCACAGCTACATTGATACATCACCAGAACCGCCGTCAGTGCCTGGCTGCGGAAACAGCACTTCCATCAGCATATGACTACATCAGCATATGAGTTCAACACAAGACCCATCATCAGTACATGAATACAGCACCAGAGACACCATCAGCACATAAACACAGCACCAAGCTTAACACAGAGATCCATTGCAATGGCGCAATGGTCAACAGCAAAATACGCTGCAACTATACTATCTGCTTGCTACAGGCTTCAAATAACACCACCACACCATAGGGACAACTACTTCTGCAAATCAGTTAGGCATGCAATTCTACACAGAAAGCACTATGAACAAAACGCGGAGTAAAAAGAAACAAGCTTCAGCATCGACCTACCTGGGATGAAACGAGTGCACGGGACCTCTAAAAAGCTGTGCTTGGCCCGTACGGGGATCGAACCCGCGACCTTGGCGTTATTAGCACCACGCTCTAACCAACTGAGCTAACCGGCCATGGGTGGGGCGTTTATCCCCTACGCAAAGAACTGGAAATAGGTATGAGCGCAAATAATTCCGTTTTGGGGGGGGGATGGATTTATCACACAATGTAGAGACTTCTGGTGGCAGTAAAGTGACAATCAAACAATAAAATATCAAAAGCCCCTGAATATGAATTTATTGCCAGCAGGATCAGCTTCTCGGAGCAAATTCAAGAATATAAGAGAGGCCTCCCCGTCGGGGAATCGAACCCCGGTCTCCCGCGTGACAGGCGGGGATACTTACCACTATACTAACGAGGATTGGCTGTGCCGTCACCTCTGGCATCGCACTCCGAGAAAGTGCACACGCGGTATGTGAATGATCAGATGAACCCCTGTTGGCCAGGCTCCTTTTTCGTTTTGGCACTTTCAGACAAGGGAGGCGAGACTGTGAAGAAAACTGCAATTTTTGGGAGAGAGAGCAGCCGCCCTAATGATGGCAAAGCTGTCTATAGTGTCTGGGAGCTTTTGTCAAACTTTTGCTCGGCAGACCAATAATGGCCTCATTCAGACAGCTGTATTTTCAGGACGGCATACTGACCCTAGCATGACCTAATATCAAGTCTAGTAAGTTAAAGATTGCCACAGCTACATTGATACATCACCAGAACCGCCGTCAGTGCCTGGCTGCGGAAACAGCACTTCCATCAGCATATGACTACATCAGCATATGAGTTCAACACAAGACCCATCATCAGTACATGAATACAGCACCAGAGACACCATCAGCACATAAACACAGCACCAAGCTTAACACAGAGATCCATTGCAATGGCGCAATGGTCAACAGCAAAATACGCTGCAACTATACTATCTGCTTGCTACAGGCTTCAAATAACACCACCACACCATAGGGACAACTACTTCTGCAAATCAGTTAGGCATGCAATTCTACACAGAAAGCACTATGAACAAAACGCGGAGTAAAAAGAAACAAGCTTCAGCATCGACCTACCTGGGATGAAACGAGTGCACGGGACCTCTAAAAAGCTGTGCTTGGCCCGTACGGGGATCGAACCCGCGACCTTGGCGTTATTAGCACCACGCTCTAACCAACTGAGCTAACCGGCCATGGGTGGGGCGTTTATCCCCTACGCAAAGAACTGGAAATAGGTATGAGCGCAAATAATTCCGTTTTGGGGGGGGGATGGATTTATCACACAATGTAGAGACTTCTGGTGGCAGTAAAGTGACAATCAAACAATAAAATATCAAAAGCCCCTGAATATGAATTTATTGCCAGCAGGATCAGCTTCTCGGAGCAAATTCAAGAATATAAGAGAGGCCTCCCCGTCGGGGAATCGAACCCCGGTCTCCCGCGTGACAGGCGGGGATACTTACCACTATACTAACGAGGATTGGCTGTGCCGTCACCTCTGGCATCGCACTCCGAGAAAGTGCACACGCGGTATGTGAATGATCAGATGAACCCCTGTTGGCCAGGCTCCTTTTTCGTTTTGGCACTTTCAGACAAGGGAGGCGAGACTGTGAAGAAAACTGCAATTTTTGGGAGAGAGAGCAGCCGCCCTAATGATGGCAAAGCTGTCTATAGTGTCTGGGAGCTTTTGTCAAACTTTTGCTCGGCAGACCAATAATGGCCTCATTCAGACAGCTGTATTTTCAGGACGGCATACTGACCCTAGCATGACCTAATATCAAGTCTAGTAAGTTAAAGATTGCCACAGCTACATTGATACATCACCAGAACCGCCGTCAGTGCCTGGCTGCGGAAACAGCACTTCCATCAGCATATGACTACATCAGCATATGAGTTCAACACAAGACCCATCATCAGTACATGAATACAGCACCAGAGACACCATCAGCACATAAACACAGCACCAAGCTTAACACAGAGATCCATTGCAATGGCGCAATGGTCAACAGCAAAATACGCTGCAACTATACTATCTGCTTGCTACAGGCTTCAAATAACACCACCACACCATAGGGACAACTACTTCTGCAAATCAGTTAGGCATGCAATTCTACACAGAAAGCACTATGAACAAAACGCGGAGTAAAAAGAAACAAGCTTCAGCATCGACCTACCTGGGATGAAACGAGTGCACGGGACCTCTAAAAAGCTGTGCTTGGCCCGTACGGGGATCGAACCCGCGACCTTGGCGTTATTAGCACCACGCTCTAACCAACTGAGCTAACCGGCCATGGGTGGGGCGTTTATCCCCTACGCAAAGAACTGGAAATAGGTATGAGCGCAAATAATTCCGTTTTGGGGGGGGGATGGATTTATCACACAATGTAGAGACTTCTGGTGGCAGTAAAGTGACAATCAAACAATAAAATATCAAAAGCCCCTGAATATGAATTTATTGCCAGCAGGATCAGCTTCTCGGAGCAAATTCAAGAATATAAGAGAGGCCTCCCCGTCGGGGAATCGAACCCCGGTCTCCCGCGTGACAGGCGGGGATACTTACCACTATACTAACGAGGATTGGCTGTGCCGTCACCTCTGGCATCGCACTCCGAGAAAGTGCACACGCGGTATGTGAATGATCAGATGAACCCCTGTTGGCCAGGCTCCTTTTTCGTTTTGGCACTTTCAGACAAGGGAGGCGAGACTGTGAAGAAAACTGCAATTTTTGGGAGAGAGAGCAGCCGCCCTAATGATGGCAAAGCTGTCTATAGTGTCTGGGAGCTTTTGTCAAACTTTTGCTCGGCAGACCAATAATGGCCTCATTCAGACAGCTGTATTTTCAGGACGGCATACTGACCCTAGCATGACCTAATATCAAGTCTAGTAAGTTAAAGATTGCCACAGCTACATTGATACATCACCAGAACCGCCGTCAGTGCCTGGCTGCGGAAACAGCACTTCCATCAGCATATGACTACATCAGCATATGAGTTCAACACAAGACCCATCATCAGTACATGAATACAGCACCAGAGACACCATCAGCACATAAACACAGCACCAAGCTTAACACAGAGATCCATTGCAATGGCGCAATGGTCAACAGCAAAATACGCTGCAACTATACTATCTGCTTGCTACAGGCTTCAAATAACACCACCACACCATAGGGACAACTACTTCTGCAAATCAGTTAGGCATGCAATTCTACACAGAAAGCACTATGAACAAAACGCGGAGTAAAAAGAAACAAGCTTCAGCATCGACCTACCTGGGATGAAACGAGTGCACGGGACCTCTAAAAAGCTGTGCTTGGCCCGTACGGGGATCGAACCCGCGACCTTGGCGTTATTAGCACCACGCTCTAACCAACTGAGCTAACCGGCCATGGGTGGGGCGTTTATCCCCTACGCAAAGAACTGGAAATAGGTATGAGCGCAAATAATTCCGTTTTGGGGGGGGGATGGATTTATCACACAATGTAGAGACTTCTGGTGGCAGTAAAGTGACAATCAAACAATAAAATATCAAAAGCCCCTGAATATGAATTTATTGCCAGCAGGATCAGCTTCTCGGAGCAAATTCAAGAATATAAGAGAGGCCTCCCCGTCGGGGAATCGAACCCCGGTCTCCCGCGTGACAGGCGGGGATACTTACCACTATACTAACGAGGATTGGCTGTGCCGTCACCTCTGGCATCGCACTCCGAGAAAGTGCACACGCGGTATGTGAATGATCAGATGAACCCCTGTTGGCCAGGCTCCTTTTTTGTTTTGGCACTTTCAGACAAGGGAGGCGAGACTGTGAAGAAAACTGCAATTTTTGGGAGAGAGAGCAGCCGCCCTAATGATGGCAAAGCTGTCTATAGTGTCTGGGAGCTTTTGTCAAACTTTTGCTCGGCAGACCAATAATGGCCTCATTCAGACAGCTGTATTTTCAGGACGGCATACTGACCCTAGCATGACCTAATATCAAGTCTAGTAAGTTAAAGATTGCCACAGCTACATTGATACATCACCAGAACCGCCGTCAGTGCCTGGCTGCGGAAACAGCACTTCCATCAGCATATGACTACATCAGCATATGAGTTCAACACAAGACCCATCATCAGTACATGAATACAGCACCAGAGACACCATCAGCACATAAACACAGCACCAAGCTTAACACAGAGATCCATTGCAATGGCGCAATGGTCAACAGCAAAATACGCTGCAACTATACTATCTGCTTGCTACAGGCTTCAAATAACACCACCACACCATAGGGACAACTACTTCTGCAAATCAGTTAGGCATGCAATTCTACACAGAAAGCACTATGAACAAAACGCGGAGTAAAAAGAAACAAGCTTCAGCATCGACCTACCTGGGATGAAACGAGTGCACGGGACCTCTAAAAAGCTGTGCTTGGCCCGTACGGGGATCGAACCCGCGACCTTGGCGTTATTAGCACCACGCTCTAACCAACTGAGCTAACCGGCCATGGGTGGGGCGTTTATCCCCTACGCAAAGAACTGGAAATAGGTATGAGCGCAAATAATTCCGTTTTGGGGGGGGGATGGATTTATCACACAATGTAGAGACTTCTGGTGGCAGTAAAGTGACAATCAAACAATACAATATCAAAAGCCCCTGAATATGAATTTATTGCCAGCAGGATCAGCTTCTCGGAGCAAATTCAAGAATATAAGAGAGGCCTCCCCGTCGGGGAATCGAACCCCGGTCTCCCGCGTGACAGGCGGGGATACTTACCACTATACTAACGAGGATTGGCTGTGCCGTCACCTCTGGCATCGCACTCCGAGAAAGTGCACACGCGGTATGTGAATGATCAGATGAACCCCTGTTGGCCAGGCTCCTTTTTCGTTTTGGCACTTTCAGACAAGGGAGGCGAGACTGTGAAGAAAACTGCAATTTTTGGGAGAGAGAGCAGCCGCCCTAATGATGGCAAAGCTGTCTATAGTGTCTGGGAGCTTTTGTCAAACTTTTGCTCGGCAGACCAATAATGGCCTCATTCAGACAGCTGTATTTTCAGGACGGCATACTGACCCTAGCATGACCTAATATCAAGTCTAGTAAGTTAAAGATTGCCACAGCTACATTGATACATCACCAGAACCGCCGTCAGTGCCTGGCTGCGGAAACAGCACTTCCATCAGCATATGACTACATCAGCATATGAGTTCAACACAAGACCCATCATCAGTACATGAATACAGCACCAGAGACACCATCAGCACATAAACACAGCACCAAGCTTAACACAGAGATCCATTGCAATGGCGCAATGGTCAACAGCAAAATACGCTGCAACTATACTATCTGCTTGCTACAGGCTTCAAATAACACCACCACACCATAGGGACAACTACTTCTGCAAATCAGTTAGGCATGCAATTCTACACAGAAAGCACTATGAACAAAACGCGGAGTAAAAAGAAACAAGCTTCAGCATCGACCTACCTGGGATGAAACGAGTGCACGGGACCTCTAAAAAGCTGTGCTTGGCCCGTACGGGGATCGAACCCGCGACCTTGGCGTTATTAGCACCACGCTCTAACCAACTGAGCTAACCGGCCATGGGTGGGGCGTTTATCCCCTACGCAAAGAACTGGAAATAGGTATGAGCGCAAATAATTCCGTTTTGGGGGGGGGATGGATTTATCACACAATGTAGAGACTTCTGGTGGCAGTAAAGTGACAATCAAACAATAAAATATCAAAAGCCCCTGAATATGAATTTATTGCCAGCAGGATCAGCTTCTCGGAGCAAATTCAAGAATATAAGAGAGGCCTCCCCGTCAGGGAATCGAACCCCGGTCTCCCGCGTGACAGGCGGGGATACTTACCACTATACTAACGAGGATTGGCTGTGCCGTCACCTCTGGCATCGCACTCCGAGAAAGTGCACACGCGGTATGTGAATGATCAGATGAACCCCTGTTGGCCAGGCTCCTTTTTCGTTTTGGCACTTTCAGACAAGGGAGGCGAGACTGTGAAGAAAACTGCAATTTTTGGGAGAGAGAGCAGCCGCCCTAATGATGGCAAAGCTGTCTATAGTGTCTGGGAGCTTTTGTCAAACTTTTGCTCGGCAGACCAATAATGGCCTCATTCAGACAGCTGTATTTTCAGGACGGCATACTGACCCTAGCATGACCTAATATCAAGTCTAGTAAGTTAAAGATTGCCACAGCTACATTGATACATCACCAGAACCGCCGTCAGTGCCTGGCTGCGGAAACAGCACTTCCATCAGCATATGACTACATCAGCATATGAGTTCAACACAAGACCCATCATCAGTACATGAATACAGCACCAGAGACACCATCAGCACATAAACACAGCACCAAGCTTAACACAGAGATCCATTGCAATGGCGCAATGGTCAACAGCAAAATACGCTGCAACTATACTATCTGCTTGCTACAGGCTTCAAATAACACCACCACACCATAGGGACAACTACTTCTGCAAATCAGTTAGGCATGCAATTCTACACAGAAAGCACTATGAACAAAACGCGGAGTAAAAAGAAACAAGCTTCAGCATCGACCTACCTGGGATGAAACGAGTGCACGGGACCTCTAAAAGCTGTGCTTGGCCCGTGCGGGGATCGAACCCGCGACCTTGGCGTTATTAGCACCACGCTCTAACCAACTGAGCTAACCGGCCATGGGTGGGGCGTTTATCCCCTACGCAAAGAACTGGAAATAGGTATGAGCGCAAATAATTCCGTTTTGGGGGGGGGATGGATTTATCACACAATGTAGAGACTTCTGGTGGCAGTAAAGTGACAATCAAACAATAAAATATCAAAAGCCCCTGAATATGAATTTATTGCCAGCAGGATCAGCTTCTCGGAGCAAATTCAAGAATATAAGAGAGGCCTCCCCGTCGGGGAATCGAACCCCGGTGACAGGCGGGGATACTTACCACTATACTAACGAGGATTGGCTGTGCCGTCACCTCTGGCATCGCACTCCGAGAAAGTGCACACGCGGTATGTGAATGATCAGATGAACCCCTGTTGGCCAGGCTCCTTTTTCGTTTTGGCACTTTCAGACAAGGGAGGCGAGACTGTGAAGAAAACTGCAATTTTTGGGAGAGAGAGCAGCCGCCCTAATGATGGCAAAGCTGTCTATAGTGTCTGGGAGCTTTTGTCAAACTTTTGCTCGGCAGACCAATAATGGCCTCATTCAGACAGCTGTATTTTCAGGACGGCATACTGACCCTAGCATGACCTAATATCAAGTCTAGTAAGTTAAAGATTGCCACAGCTACATTGATACATCACCAGAACCGCCGTCAGTGCCTGGCTGCGGAAACAGCACTTCCATCAGCATATGACTACATCAGCATATGAGTTCAACACAAGACCCATCATCAGTACATGAATACAGCACCAGAGACACCATCAGCACATAAACACAGCACCAAGCTTAACACAGAGATCCATTGCAATGGCGCAATGGTCAACAGCAAAATACGCTGCAACTATACTATCTGCTTGCTACAGGCTTCAAATAACACCACCACACCATAGGGACAACTACTTCTGCAAATCAGTTAGGCATGCAATTCTACACAGAAAGCACTATGAACAAAACGCGGAGTAAAAAGAAACAAGCTTCAGCATCGACCTACCTGGGATGAAACGAGTGCACGGGACCTCTAAAAAGCTGTGCTTGGCCCGTACGGGGATCGAACCCGCGACCTTGGCGTTATTAGCACCACGCTCTAACCAACTGAGCTAACCGGCCATGGGTGGGGCGTTTATCCCCTACGCAAAGAACTGGAAATAGGTATGAGCGCAAATAATTCCGTTTTGGGGGGGGGATGGATTTATCACACAATGTAGAGACTTCTGGTGGCAGTAAAGTGACAATCAAACAATAAAATATCAAAAGCCCCTGAATATGAATTTATTGCCAGCAGGATCAGCTTCTCGGAGCAAATTCAAGAATATAAGAGAGGCCTCCCCGTCGGGGAATCGAACCCCGGTCTCCCGCGTGACAGGCGGGGATACTTACCACTATACTAACGAGGATTGGCTGTGCCGTCACCTCTGGCATCGCACTCCGAGAAAGTGCACACGCGGTATGTGAATGATCAGATGAACCCCTGTTGGCCAGGCTCCTTTTTCGTTTTGGCACTTTCAGACAAGGGAGGCGAGACTGTGAAGAAAACTGCAATTTTTGGGAGAGAGAGCAGCCGCCCTAATGATGGCAAAGCTGTCTATAGTGTCTGGGAGCTTTTGTCAAACTTTTGCTCGGCAGACCAATAATGGCCTCATTCAGACGCTGTATTTTCAGGACGGCATACTGACCCTAGCATGACCTAATATCAAGTCTAGTAAGTTAAAGATTGCCACAGCTACATTGATACATCACCAGAACCGCCGTCAGTGCCTGGCTGCGGAAACAGCACTTCCATCAGCATATGACTACATCAGCATATGAGTTCAACACAAGACCCATCATCAGTACATGAATACAGCACCAGAGACACCATCAGCACATAAACACAGCACCAAGCTTAACACAGAGATCCATTGCAATGGCGCAATGGTCAACAGCAAAATACGCTGCAACTATACTATCTGCTTGCTACAGGCTTCAAATAACACCACCACACCATAGGGACAACTACTTCTGCAAATCAGTTAGGCATGCAATTCTACACAGAAAGCACTATGAACAAAACGCGGAGTAAAAAGAAACAAGCTTCAGCATCGACCTACCTGGGATGAAACGAGTGCACGGGACCTCTAAAAAGCTGTGCTTGGCCCGTACGGGGATCGAACCCGCGACCTTGGCGTTATTAGCACCACGCTCTAACCAACTGAGCTAACCGGCCATGGGTGGGGCGTTTATCCCCTACGCAAAGAACTGGAAATAGGTATGAGCGCAAATAATTCCGTTTTGGGGGGGGGATGGATTTATCACACAATGTAGAGACTTCTGGTGGCAGTAAAGTGACAATCAAACAATAAAATATCAAAAGCCCCTGAATATGAATTTATTGCCAGCAGGATCAGCTTCTCGGAGCAAATTCAAGAATATAAGAGAGGCCTCCCCGTCGGGGAATCGAACCCCGGTCTCCCGCGTGACAGGCGGGGATACTTACCACTATACTAACGAGGATTGGCTGTGCCGTCACCTCTGGCATCGCACTCCGAGAAAGTGCACACGCGGTATGTGAATGATCAGATGAACCCCTGTTGGCCAGGCTCCTTTTTCGTTTTGGCACTTTCAGACAAGGGAGGCGAGACTGTGAAGAAAACTGCAATTTTTGGGAGAGAGAGCAGCCGCCCTAATGATGGCAAAGCTGTCTATAGTGTCTGGGAGCTTTTGTCAAACTTTTGCTCGGCAGACCAATAATGGCCTCATTCAGACAGCTGTATTTTCAGGACGGCATACTGACCCTAGCATGACCTAATATCAAGTCTAGTAAGTTAAAGATTGCCACAGCTACATTGATACATCACCAGAACCGCCGTCAGTGCCTGGCTGCGGAAACAGCACTTCCATCAGCATATGACTACATCAGCATATGAGTTCAACACAAGACCCATCATCAGTACATGAATACAGCACCAGAGACACCATCAGCACATAAACACAGCACCAAGCTTAACACAGAGATCCATTGCAATGGCGCAATGGTCAACAGCAAAATACGCTGCAACTATACTATCTGCTTGCTACAGGCTTCAAATAACACCACCACACCATAGGGACAACTACTTCTGCAAATCAGTTAGGCATGCAATTCTACACAGAAAGCACTATGAACAAAACGCGGAGTAAAAAGAAACAAGCTTCAGCATCGACCTACCTGGGATGAAACGAGTGCACGGGACCTCTAAAAAGCTGTGCTTGGCCCGTACGGGGATCGAACCCGCGACCTTGGCGTTATTAGCACCACGCTCTAACCAACTGAGCTAACCGGCCATGGGTGGGGCGTTTATCCCCTACGCAAAGAACTGGAAATAGGTATGAGCGCAAATAATTCCGTTTTGGGGGGGGGATGGATTTATCACACAATGTAGAGACTTCTGGTGGCAGTAAAGTGACAATCAAACAATAAAATATCAAAAGCCCCTGAATATGAATTTATTGCCAGCAGGATCAGCTTCTCGGAGCAAATTCAAGAATATAAGATAGGCCTCCCCGTCGGGGAATCGAACCCCGGTCTCCCGCGTGACAGGCGGGGATACTTACCACTATACTAACGAGGATTGGCTGTGCCGTCACCTCTGGCATCGCACTCCGAGAAAGTGCACACGCGGTATGTGAATGATCAGATGAACCCCTGTTGGCCAGGCTCCTTTTTCGTTTTGGCACTTTCAGACAAGGGAGGCGAGACTGTGAAGAAAACTGCAATTTTTGGGAGAGAGAGCAGCCGCCCTAATGATGGCAAAGCTGTCTATAGTGTCTGGGAGCTTTTGTCAAACTTTTGCTCGGCAGACCAATAATGGCCTCATTCAGACAGCTGTATTTTCAGGACGGCATACTGACCCTAGCATGACCTAATATCAAGTCTAGTAAGTTAAAGATTGCCACAGCTACATTGATACATCACCAGAACCGCCGTCAGTGCCTGGCTGCGGAAACAGCACTTCCATCAGCATATGACTACATCAGCATATGAGTTCAACACAAGACCCATCATCAGTACATGAATACAGCACCAGAGACACCATCAGCACATAAACACAGCACCAAGCTTAACACAGAGATCCATTGCAATGGCGCAATGGTCAACAGCAAAATACGCTGCAACTATACTATCTGCTTGCTACAGGCTTCAAATAACACCACCACACCATAGGGACAACTACTTCTGCAAATCAGTTAGGCATGCAATTCTACACAGAAAGCACTATGAACAAAACGCGGAGTAAAAAGAAACAAGCTTCAGCATCGACCTACCTGGGATGAAACGAGTGCACGGGACCTCTAAAAAGCTGTGCTTGGCCCGTACGGGGATCGAACCCGCGACCTTGGCGTTATTAGCACCACGCTCTAACCAACTGAGCTAACCGGCCATGGGTGGGGCGTTTATCCCCTACGCAAAGAACTGGAAATAGGTATGAGCGCAAATAATTCCGTTTTGGGGGGGGGATGGATTTATCACACAATGTAGAGACTTCTGGTGGCAGTAAAGTGACAATCAAACAATAAAATATCAAAAGCCCCTGAATATGAATTTATTGCCAGCAGGATCAGCTTCTCGGAGCAAATTCAAGAATATAAGAGAGGCCTCCCCGTCGGGGAATCGAACCCCGGTCTCCCGCGTGACAGGCGGGGATACTTACCACTATACTAACGAGGATTGGCTGTGCCGTCACCTCTGGCATCGCACTCCGAGAAAGTGCACACGCGGTATGTGAATGATCAGATGAACCCCTGTTGGCCAGGCTCCTTTTTCGTTTTGGCACTTTCAGACAAGGGAGGCGAGACTGTGAAGAAAACTGCAATTTTTGGGAGAGAGAGCAGCCGCCCTAATGATGGCAAAGCTGTCTATAGTGTCTGGGAGCTTTTGTCAAACTTTTGCTCGGCAGACCAATAATGGCCTCATTCAGACAGCTGTATTTTCAGGACGGCATACTGACCCTAGCATGACCTAATATCAAGTCTAGTAAGTTAAAGATTGCCACAGCTACATTGATACATCACCAGAACCGCCGTCAGTGCCTGGCTGCGGAAACAGCACTTCCATCAGCATATGACTACATCAGCATATGAGTTCAACACAAGACCCATCATCAGTACATGAATACAGCACCAGAGACACCATCAGCACATAAACACAGCACCAAGCTTAACACAGAGATCCATTGCAATGGCGCAATGGTCAACAGCAAAATACGCTGCAACTATACTATCTGCTTGCTACAGGCTTCAAATAACACCACCACACCATAGGGACAACTACTTCTGCAAATCAGTTAGGCATGCAATTCTACACAGAAAGCACTATGAACAAAACGCGGAGTAAAAAGAAACAAGCTTCAGCATCGACCTACCTGGGATGAAACGAGTGCACGGGACCTCTAAAAAGCTGTGCTTGGCCCGTACGGGGATCGAACCCGCGACCTTGGCGTTATTAGCACCACGCTCTAACCAACTGAGCTAACCGGCCATGGGTGGGGCGTTTATCCCCTACGCAAAGAACTGGAAATAGGTATGAGCGCAAATAATTCCGTTTTGGGGGGGGGATGGATTTATCACACAATGTAGAGACTTCTGGTGGCAGTAAAGTGACAATCAAACAATAAAATATCAAAAGCCCCTGAATATGAATTTATTGCCAGCAGGATCAGCTTCTCGGAGCAAATTCAAGAATATAAGAGAGGCCTCCCCGTCGGGGAATCGAACCCCGGTCTCCCGCGTGACAGGCGGGGATACTTACCACTATACTAACGAGGATTAACCCCTGTTGGCCAGGCTCCTTTTTCGTTTTGGCACTTTCAGACAAGGGAGGCGAGACTGTGAAGAAAACTGCAATTTTTGGGAGAGAGAGCAGCCGCCCTAATGATGGCAAAGCTGTCTATAGTGTCTGGGAGCTTTTGTCAAACTTTTGCTCGGCAGACCAATAATGGCCTCATTCAGACAGCTGTATTTTCAGGACGGCATACTGACCCTAGCATGACCTAATATCAAGTCTAGTAAGTTAAAGATTGCCACAGCTACATTGATACATCACCAGAACCGCCGTCAGTGCCTGGCTGCGGAAACAGCACTTCCATCAGCATATGACTACATCAGCATATGAGTTCAACACAAGACCCATCATCAGTACATGAATACAGCACCAGAGACACCATCAGCACATAAACACAGCACCAAGCTTAACACAGAGATCCATTGCAATGGCGCAATGGTCAACAGCAAAATACGCTGCAACTATACTATCTGCTTGCTACAGGCTTCAAATAACACCACCACACCATAGGGACAACTACTTCTGCAAATCAGTTAGGCATGCAATTCTACACAGAAAGCACTATGAACAAAACGCGGAGTAAAAAGAAACAAGCTTCAGCATCGACCTACCTGGGATGAAACGAGTGCACGGGACCTCTAAAAAGCTGTGCTTGGCCCGTACGGGGATCGAACCCGCGACCTTGGCGTTATTAGCACCACGCTCTAACCAACTGAGCTAACCGGCCATGGGTGGGGCGTTTATCCCCTACGCAAAGAACTGGAAATAGGTATGAGCGCAAATAATTCCGTTTTGGGGGGGGGATGGATTTATCACACAATGTAGAGACTTCTGGTGGCAGTAAAGTGACAATCAAACAATAAAATATCAAAAGCCCCTGAATATGAATTTATTGCCAGCAGGATCAGCTTCTCGGAGCAAATTCAAGAATATAAGAGAGGCCTCCCCGTCGGGGAATCGAACCCCGGTCTCCCGCGTGACAGGCGGGGATACTTACCACTATACTAACGAGGATTGGCTGTGCCGTCACCTCTGGCATCGCACTCCGAGAAAGTGCACACGCGGTATGTGAATGATCAGATGAACCCCTGTTGGCCAGGCTCCTTTTTCGTTTTGGCACTTTCAGACAAGGGAGGCGAGACTGTGAAGAAAACTGCAATTTTTGGGAGAGAGAGCAGCCGCCCTAATGATGGCAAAGCTGTCTATAGTGTCTGGGAGCTTTTGTCAAACTTTTGCTCGGCAGACCAATAATGGCCTCATTCAGACAGCTGTATTTTCAGGACGGCATACTGACCCTAGCATGACCTAATATCAAGTCTAGTAAGTTAAAGATTGCCACAGCTACATTGATACATCACCAGAACCGCCGTCAGTGCCTGGCTGCGGAAACAGCACTTCCATCAGCATATGACTACATCAGCATATGAGTTCAACACAAGACCCATCATCAGTACATGAATACAGCACCAGAGACACCATCAGCACATAAACACAGCACCAAGCTTAACACAGAGATCCATTGCAATGGCGCAATGGTCAACAGCAAAATACGCTGCAACTATACTATCTGCTTGCTACAGGCTTCAAATAACACCACCACACCATAGGGACAACTACTTCTGCAAATCAGTTAGGCATGCAATTCTACACAGAAAGCACTATGAACAAAACGCGGAGTAAAAAGAAACAAGCTTCAGCATCGACCTACCTGGGATGAAACGAGTGCACGGGACCTCTAAAAAGCTGTGCTTGGCCCGTACGGGGATCGAACCCGCGACCTTGGCGTTATTAGCACCACGCTCTAACCAACTGAGCTAACCGGCCATGGGTGGGGCGTTTATCCCCTACGCAAAGAACTGGAAATAGGTATGAGCGCAAATAATTCCGTTTTGGGGGGGGGATGGATTTATCACACAATGTAGAGACTTCTGGTGGCAGTAAAGTGACAATCAAACAATAAAATATCAAAAGCCCCTGAATATGAATTTATTGCCAGCAGGATCAGCTTCTCGGAGCAAATTCAAGAATATAAGAGAGGCCTCCCCGTCGGGGAATCGAACCCCGGTCTCCCGCGTGACAGGCGGGGATACTTACCACTATACTAACGAGGATTGGCTGTGCCGTCACCTCTGGCATCGCACTCCGAGAAAGTGCACACGCGGTATGTGAATGATCAGATGAACCCCTGTTGGCCAGGCTCCTTTTTCGTTTTGGCACTTTCAGACAAGGGAGGCGAGACTGTGAAGAAAACTGCAATTTTTGGGAGAGAGAGCAGCCGCCCTAATGATGGCAAAGCTGTCTATAGTGTCTGGGAGCTTTTGTCAAACTTTTGCTCGGCAGACCAATAATGGCCTCATTCAGACAGCTGTATTTTCAGGACGGCATACTGACCCTAGCATGACCTAATATCAAGTCTAGTAAGTTAAAGATTGCCACAGCTACATTGATACATCACCAGAACCGCCGTCAGTGCCTGGCTGCGGAAACAGCACTTCCATCAGCATATGACTACATCAGCATATGAGTTCAACACAAGACCCATCATCAGTACATGAATACAGCACCAGAGACACCATCAGCACATAAACACAGCACCAAGCTTAACACAGAGATCCATTGCAATGGCGCAATGGTCAACAGCAAAATACGCTGCAACTATACTATCTGCTTGCTACAGGCTTCAAATAACACCACCACACCATAGGGACAACTACTTCTGCAAATCAGTTAGGCATGCAATTCTACACAGAAAGCACTATGAACAAAACGCGGAGTAAAAAGAAACAAGCTTCAGCATCGACCTACCTGGGATGAAACGAGTGCACGGGACCTCTAAAAAGCTGTGCTTGGCCCGTACGGGGATCGAACCCGCGACCTTGGCGTTATTAGCACCACGCTCTAACCAACTGAGCTAACCGGCCATGGGTGGGGCGTTTATCCCCTACGCAAAGAACTGGAAATAGGTATGAGCGCAAATAATTCCGTTTTGGGGGGGGGATGGATTTATCACACAATGTAGAGACTTCTGGTGGCAGTAAAGTGACAATCAAACAATAAAATATCAAAAGCCCCTGAATATGAATTTATTGCCAGCAGGATCAGCTTCTCGGAGCAAATTCAAGAATATAAGAGAGGCCTCCCCGTCGGGGAATCGAACCCCGGTCTCCCGCGTGACAGGCGGGGATACTTACCACTATACTAACGAGGATTGGCTGTGCCGTCACCTCTGGCATCGCACTCCGAGAAAGTGCACACGCGGTATGTGAATGATCAGATGAACCCCTGTTGGCCAGGCTCCTTTTTCGTTTTGGCACTTTCAGACAAGGGAGGCGAGACTGTGAAGAAAACTGCAATTTTTGGGAGAGAGAGCAGCCGCCCTAATGATGGCAAAGCTGTCTATAGTGTCTGGGAGCTTTTGTCAAACTTTTGCTCGGCAGACCAATAATGGCCTCATTCAGACAGCTGTATTTTCAGGACGGCATACTGACCCTAGCATGACCTAATATCAAGTCTAGTAAGTTAAAGATTGCCACAGCTACATTGATACATCACCAGAACCGCCGTCAGTGCCTGGCTGCGGAAACAGCACTTCCATCAGCATATGACTACATCAGCATATGAGTTCAACACAAGACCCATCATCAGTACATGAATACAGCACCAGAGACACCATCAGCACATAAACACAGCACCAAGCTTAACACAGAGATCCATTGCAATGGCGCAATGGTCAACAGCAAAATACGCTGCAACTATACTATCTGCTTGCTACAGGCTTCAAATAACACCACCACACCATAGGGACAACTACTTCTGCAAATCAGTTAGGCATGCAATTCTACACAGAAAGCACTATGAACAAAACGCGGAGTAAAAAGAAACAAGCTTCAGCATCGACCTACCTGGGATGAAACGAGTGCACGGGACCTCTAAAAAGCTGTGCTTGGCCCGTACGGGGATCGAACCCGCGACCTTGGCGTTATTAGCACCACGCTCTAACCAACTGAGCTAACCGGCCATGGGTGGGGCGTTTATCCCCTACGCAAAGAACTGGAAATAGGTATGAGCGCAAATAATTCCGTTTTGGGGGGGGGATGGATTTATCACACAATGTAGAGACTTCTGGTGGCAGTAAAGTGACAATCAAACAATAAAATATCAAAAGCCCCTGAATATGAATTTATTGCCAGCAGGATCAGCTTCTCGGAGCAAATTCAAGAATATAAGAGAGGCCTCCCCGTCGGGGAATCGAACCCCGGTCTCCCGCGTGACAGGCGGGGATACTTACCACTATACTAACGAGGATTAACCCCTGTTGGCCAGGCTCCTTTTTCGTTTTGGCACTTTCAGACAAGGGAGGCGAGACTGTGAAGAAAACTGCAATTTTTGGGAGAGAGAGCAGCCGCCCTAATGATGGCAAAGCTGTCTATAGTGTCTGGGAGCTTTTGTCAAACTTTTGCTCGGCAGACCAATAATGGCCTCATTCAGACAGCTGTATTTTCAGGACGGCATACTGACCCTAGCATGACCTAATATCAAGTCTAGTAAGTTAAAGATTGCCACAGCTACATTGATACATCACCAGAACCGCCGTCAGTGCCTGGCTGCGGAAACAGCACTTCCATCAGCATATGACTACATCAGCATATGAGTTCAACACAAGACCCATCATCAGTACATGAATACAGCACCAGAGACACCATCAGCACATAAACACAGCACCAAGCTTAACACAGAGATCCATTGCAATGGCGCAATGGTCAACAGCAAAATACGCTGCAACTATACTATCTGCTTGCTACAGGCTTCAAATAACACCACCACACCATAGGGACAACTACTTCTGCAAATCAGTTAGGCATGCAATTCTACACAGAAAGCACTATGAACAAAACGCGGAGTAAAAAGAAACAAGCTTCAGCATCGACCTACCTGGGATGAAACGAGTGCACGGGACCTCTAAAAAGCTGTGCTTGGCCCGTACGGGGATCGAACCCGCGACCTTGGCGTTATTAGCACCACGCTCTAACCAACTGAGCTAACCGGCCATGGGTGGGGCGTTTATCCCCTACGCAAAGAACTGGAAATAGGTATGAGCGCAAATAATTCCGTTTTGGGGGGGGGATGGATTTATCACACAATGTAGAGACTTCTGGTGGCAGTAAAGTGACAATCAAACAATAAAATATCAAAAGCCCCTGAATATGAATTTATTGCCAGCAGGATCAGCTTCTCGGAGCAAATTCAAGAATATAAGAGAGGCCTCCCCGTCGGGGAATCGAACCCCGGTCTCCCGCGTGACAGGCGGGGATACTTACCACTATACTAACGAGGATTGGCTGTGCCGTCACCTCTGGCATCGCACTCCGAGAAAGTGCACACGCGGTATGTGAATGATCAGATGAACCCCTGTTGGCCAGGCTCCTTTTTCGTTTTGGCACTTTCAGACAAGGGAGGCGAGACTGTGAAGAAAACTGCAATTTTTGGGAGAGAGAGCAGCCGCCCTAATGATGGCAAAGCTGTCTATAGTGTCTGGGAGCTTTTGTCAAACTTTTGCTCGGCAGACCAATAATGGCCTCATTCAGACAGCTGTATTTTCAGGACGGCATACTGACCCTAGCATGACCTAATATCAAGTCTAGTAAGTTAAAGATTGCCACAGCTACATTGATACATCACCAGAACCGCCGTCAGTGCCTGGCTGCGGAAACAGCACTTCCATCAGCATATGACTACATCAGCATATGAGTTCAACACAAGACCCATCATCAGTACATGAATACAGCACCAGAGACACCATCAGCACATAAACACAGCACCAAGCTTAACACAGAGATCCATTGCAATGGCGCAATGGTCAACAGCAAAATACGCTGCAACTATACTATCTGCTTGCTACAGGCTTCAAATAACACCACCACACCATAGGGACAACTACTTCTGCAAATCAGTTAGGCATGCAATTCTACACAGAAAGCACTATGAACAAAACGCGGAGTAAAAAGAAACAAGCTTCAGCATCGACCTACCTGGGATGAAACGAGTGCACGGGACCTCTAAAAAGCTGTGCTTGGCCCGTACGGGGATCGAACCCGCGACCTTGGCGTTATTAGCACCACGCTCTAACCAACTGAGCTAACCGGCCATGGGTGGGGCGTTTATCCCCTACGCAAAGAACTGGAAATAGGTATGAGCGCAAATAATTCCGTTTTGGGGGGGGGATGGATTTATCACACAATGTAGAGACTTCTGGTGGCAGTAAAGTGACAATCAAACAATAAAATATCAAAAGCCCCTGAATATGAATTTATTGCCAGCAGGATCAGCTTCTCGGAGCAAATTCAAGAATATAAGAGAGGCCTCCCCGTCGGGGAATCGAACCCCGGTCTCCCGCGTGACAGGCGGGGATACTTACCACTATACTAACGAGGATTGGCTGTGCCGTCACCTCTGGCATCGCACTCCGAGAAAGTGCACACGCGGTATGTGAATGATCAGATGAACCCCTGTTGGCCAGGCTCCTTTTTCGTTTTGGCACTTTCAGACAAGGGAGGCGAGACTGTGAAGAAAACTGCAATTTTTGGGAGAGAGAGCAGCCGCCCTAATGATGGCAAAGCTGTCTATAGTGTCTGGGAGCTTTTGTCAAACTTTTGCTCGGCAGACCAATAATGGCCTCATTCAGACAGCTGTATTTTCAGGACGGCATACTGACCCTAGCATGACCTAATATCAAGTCTAGTAAGTTAAAGATTGCCACAGCTACATTGATACATCACCAGAACCGCCGTCAGTGCCTGGCTGCGGAAACAGCACTTCCATCAGCATATGACTACATCAGCATATGAGTTCAACACAAGACCCATCATCAGTACATGAATACAGCACCAGAGACACCATCAGCACATAAACACAGCACCAAGCTTAACACAGAGATCCATTGCAATGGCGCAATGGTCAACAGCAAAATACGCTGCAACTATACTATCTGCTTGCTACAGGCTTCAAATAACACCACCACACCATAGGGACAACTACTTCTGCAAATCAGTTAGGCATGCAATTCTACACAGAAAGCACTATGAACAAAACGCGGAGTAAAAAGAAACAAGCTTCAGCATCGACCTACCTGGGATGAAACGAGTGCACGGGACCTCTAAAAAGCTGTGCTTGGCCCGTACGGGGATCGAACCCGCGACCTTGGCGTTATTAGCACCACGCTCTAACCAACTGAGCTAACCGGCCATGGGTGGGGCGTTTATCCCCTACGCAAAGAACTGGAAATAGGTATGAGCGCAAATAATTCCGTTTTGGGGGGGGGATGGATTTATCACACAATGTAGAGACTTCTGGTGGCAGTAAAGTGACAATCAAACAATAAAATATCAAAAGCCCCTGAATATGAATTTATTGCCAGCAGGATCAGCTTCTCGGAGCAAATTCAAGAATATAAGATAGGCCTCCCCGTCGGGGAATCGAACCCCGGTCTCCCGCGTGACAGGCGGGGATACTTACCACTATACTAACGAGGATTGGCTGTGCCGTCACCTCTGGCATCGCACTCCGAGAAAGTGCACACGCGGTATGTGAATGATCAGATGAACCCCTGTTGGCCAGGCTCCTTTTTCGTTTTGGCACTTTCAGACAAGGGAGGCGAGACTGTGAAGAAAACTGCAATTTTTGGGAGAGAGAGCAGCCGCCCTAATGATGGCAAAGCTGTCTATAGTGTCTGGGAGCTTTTGTCAAACTTTTGCTCGGCAGACCAATAATGGCCTCATTCAGACAGCTGTATTTTCAGGACGGCATACTGACCCTAGCATGACCTAATATCAAGTCTAGTAAGTTAAAGATTGCCACAGCTACATTGATACATCACCAGAACCGCCGTCAGTGCCTGGCTGCGGAAACAGCACTTCCATCAGCATATGACTACATCAGCATATGAGTTCAACACAAGACCCATCATCAGTACATGAATACAGCACCAGAGACACCATCAGCACATAAACACAGCACCAAGCTTAACACAGAGATCCATTGCAATGGCACAATGGTCAACAGCAAAATACGCTGCAACTATACTATCTGCTTGCTACAGGCTTCAAATAACACCACCACACCATAGGGACAACTACTTCTGCAAATCAGTTAGGCATGCAATTCTACACAGAAAGCACTATGAACAAAACGCGGAGTAAAAAGAAACAAGCTTCAGCATCGACCTACCTGGGATGAAACGAGTGCACGGGACCTCTAAAAAGCTGTGCTTGGCCCGTACGGGGATCGAACCCGCGACCTTGGCGTTATTAGCACCACGCTCTAACCAACTGAGCTAACCGGCCATGGGTGGGGCGTTTATCCCCTACGCAAAGAACTGGAAATAGGTATGAGCGCAAATAATTCCGTTTTGGGGGGGGGATGGATTTATCACACAATGTAGAGACTTCTGGTGGCAGTAAAGTGACAATCAAACAATAAAATATCAAAAGCCCCTGAATATGAATTTATTGCCAGCAGGATCAGCTTCTCGGAGCAAATTCAAGAATATAAGAGAGGCCTCCCCGTCGGGGAATCGAACCCCGGTCTCCCGCGTGACAGGCGGGGATACTTACCACTATACTAACGAGGATTGGCTGTGCCGTCACCTCTGGCATCGCACTCCGAGAAAGTGCACACGCGGTATGTGAATGATCAGATGAACCCCTGTTGGCCAGGCTCCTTTTTCGTTTTGGCACTTTCAGACAAGGGAGGCGAGACTGTGAAGAAAACTGCAATTTTTGGGAGAGAGAGCAGCCGCCCTAATGATGGCAAAGCTGTCTATAGTGTCTGGGAGCTTTTGTCAAACTTTTGCTCGGCAGACCAATAATGGCCTCATTCAGACAGCTGTATTTTCAGGACGGCATACTGACCCTAGCATGACCTAATATCAAGTCTAGTAAGTTAAAGATTGCCACAGCTACATTGATACATCACCAGAACCGCCGTCAGTGCCTGGCTGCGGAAACAGCACTTCCATCAGCATATGACTACATCAGCATATGAGTTCAACACAAGACCCATCATCAGTACATGAATACAGCACCAGAGACACCATCAGCACATAAACACAGCACCAAGCTTAACACAGAGATCCATTGCAATGGCGCAATGGTCAACAGCAAAATACGCTGCAACTATACTATCTGCTTGCTACAGGCTTCAAATAACACCACCACACCATAGGGACAACTACTTCTGCAAATCAGTTAGGCATGCAATTCTACACAGAAAGCACTATGAACAAAACGCGGAGTAAAAAGAAACAAGCTTCAGCATCGACCTACCTGGGATGAAACGAGTGCACGGGACCTCTAAAAAGCTGTGCTTGGCCCGTACGGGGATCGAACCCGCGACCTTGGCGTTATTAGCACCACGCTCTAACCAACTGAGCTAACCGGCCATGGGTGGGGCGTTTATCCCCTACGCAAAGAACTGGAAATAGGTATGAGCGCAAATAATTCCGTTTTGGGGGGGGGATGGATTTATCACACAATGTAGAGACTTCTGGTGGCAGTAAAGTGACAATCAAACAATAAAATATCAAAAGCCCCTGAATATGAATTTATTGCCAGCAGGATCAGCTTCTCGGAGCAAATTCAAGAATATAAGAGAGGCCTCCCCGTCGGGGAATCGAACCCCGGTCTCCCGCGTGACAGGCGGGGATACTTACCACTATACTAACGAGGATTAACCCCTGTTGGCCAGGCTCCTTTTTCGTTTTGGCACTTTCAGACAAGGGAGGCGAGACTGTGAAGAAAACTGCAATTTTTGGGAGAGAGAGCAGCCGCCCTAATGATGGCAAAGCTGTCTATAGTGTCTGGGAGCTTTTGTCAAACTTTTGCTCGGCAGACCAATAATGGCCTCATTCAGACAGCTGTATTTTCAGGACGGCATACTGACCCTAGCATGACCTAATATCAAGTCTAGTAAGTTAAAGATTGCCACAGCTACATTGATACATCACCAGAACCGCCGTCAGTGCCTGGCTGCGGAAACAGCACTTCCATCAGCATATGACTACATCAGCATATGAGTTCAACACAAGACCCATCATCAGTACATGAATACAGCACCAGAGACACCATCAGCACATAAACACAGCACCAAGCTTAACACAGAGATCCATTGCAATGGCGCAATGGTCAACAGCAAAATACGCTGCAACTATACTATCTGCTTGCTACAGGCTTCAAATAACACCACCACACCATAGGGACAACTACTTCTGCAAATCAGTTAGGCATGCAATTCTACACAGAAAGCACTATGAACAAAACGCGGAGTAAAAAGAAACAAGCTTCAGCATCGACCTACCTGGGATGAAACGAGTGCACGGGACCTCTAAAAAGCTGTGCTTGGCCCGTACGGGGATCGAACCCGCGACCTTGGCGTTATTAGCACCACGCTCTAACCAACTGAGCTAACCGGCCATGGGTGGGGCGTTTATCCCCTACGCAAAGAACTGGAAATAGGTATGAGCGCAAATAATTCCGTTTTGGGGGGGGGATGGATTTATCACACAATGTAGAGACTTCTGGTGGCAGTAAAGTGACAATCAAACAATAAAATATCAAAAGCCCCTGAATATGAATTTATTGCCAGCAGGATCAGCTTCTCGGAGCAAATTCAAGAATATAAGAGAGGCCTCCCCGTCGGGGAATCGAACCCCGGTCTCCCGCGTGACAGGCGGGGATACTTACCACTATACTAACGAGGATTGGCTGTGCCGTCACCTCTGGCATCGCACTCCGAGAAAGTGCACACGCGGTATGTGAATGATCAGATGAACCCCTGTTGGCCAGGCTCCTTTTTCGTTTTGGCACTTTCAGACAAGGGAGGCGAGACTGTGAAGAAAACTGCAATTTTTGGGAGAGAGAGCAGCCGCCCTAATGATGGCAAAGCTGTCTATAGTGTCTGGGAGCTTTTGTCAAACTTTTGCTCGGCAGACCAATAATGGCCTCATTCAGACAGCTGTATTTTCAGGACGGCATACTGACCCTAGCATGACCTAATATCAAGTCTAGTAAGTTAAAGATTGCCACAGCTACATTGATACATCACCAGAACCGCCGTCAGTGCCTGGCTGCGGAAACAGCACTTCCATCAGCATATGACTACATCAGCATATGAGTTCAACACAAGACCCATCATCAGTACATGAATACAGCACCAGAGACACCATCAGCACATAAACACAGCACCAAGCTTAACACAGAGATCCATTGCAATGGCGCAATGGTCAACAGCAAAATACGCTGCAACTATACTATCTGCTTGCTACAGGCTTCAAATAACACCACCACACCATAGGGACAACTACTTCTGCAAATCAGTTAGGCATGCAATTCTACACAGAAAGCACTATGAACAAAACGCGGAGTAAAAAGAAACAAGCTTCAGCATCGACCTACCTGGGATGAAACGAGTGCACGGGACCTCTAAAAAGCTGTGCTTGGCCCGTACGGGGATCGAACCCGCGACCTTGGCGTTATTAGCACCACGCTCTAACCAACTGAGCTAACCGGCCATGGGTGGGGCGTTTATCCCCTACGCAAAGAACTGGAAATAGGTATGAGCGCAAATAATTCCGTTTTGGGGGGGGGATGGATTTATCACACAATGTAGAGACTTCTGGTGGCAGTAAAGTGACAATCAAACAATAAAATATCAAAAGCCCCTGAATATGAATTTATTGCCAGCAGGATCAGCTTCTCGGAGCAAATTCAAGAATATAAGAGAGGCCTCCCCGTCGGGGAATCGAACCCCGGTCTCCCGCGTGACAGGCGGGGATACTTACCACTATACTAACGAGGATTGGCTGTGCCGTCACCTCTGGCATCGCACTCCGAGAAAGTGCACACGCGGTATGTGAATGATCAGATGAACCCCTGTTGGCCAGGCTCCTTTTTCGTTTTGGCACTTTCAGACAAGGGAGGCGAGACTGTGAAGAAAACTGCAATTTTTGGGAGAGAGAGCAGCCGCCCTAATGATGGCAAAGCTGTCTATAGTGTCTGGGAGCTTTTGTCAAACTTTTGCTCGGCAGACCAATAATGGCCTCATTCAGACAGCTGTATTTTCAGGACGGCATACTGACCCTAGCATGACCTAATATCAAGTCTAGTAAGTTAAAGATTGCCACAGCTACATTGATACATCACCAGAACCGCCGTCAGTGCCTGGCTGCGGAAACAGCACTTCCATCAGCATATGACTACATCAGCATATGAGTTCAACACAAGACCCATCATCAGTACATGAATACAGCACCAGAGACACCATCAGCACATAAACACAGCACCAAGCTTAACACAGAGATCCATTGCAATGGCGCAATGGTCAACAGCAAAATACGCTGCAACTATACTATCTGCTTGCTACAGGCTTCAAATAACACCACCACACCATAGGGACAACTACTTCTGCAAATCAGTTAGGCATGCAATTCTACACAGAAAGCACTATGAACAAAACGCGGAGTAAAAAGAAACAAGCTTCAGCATCGACCTACCTGGGATGAAACGAGTGCACGGGACCTCTAAAAAGCTGTGCTTGGCCCGTACGGGGATCGAACCCGCGACCTTGGCGTTATTAGCACCACGCTCTAACCAACTGAGCTAACCGGCCATGGGTGGGGCGTTTATCCCCTACGCAAAGAACTGGAAATAGGTATGAGCGCAAATAATTCCGTTTTGGGGGGGGGATGGATTTATCACACAATGTAGAGACTTCTGGTGGCAGTAAAGTGACAATCAAACAATAAAATATCAAAAGCCCCTGAATATGAATTTATTGCCAGCAGGATCAGCTTCTCGGAGCAAATTCAAGAATATAAGAGAGGCCTCCCCGTCGGGGAATCGAACCCCGGTCTCCCGCGTGACAGGCGGGGATACTTACCACTATACTAACGAGGATTGGCTGTGCCGTCACCTCTGGCATCGCACTCCGAGAAAGTGCACACGCGGTATGTGAATGATCAGATGAACCCCTGTTGGCCAGGCTCCTTTTTCGTTTTGGCACTTTCAGACAAGGGAGGCGAGACTGTGAAGAAAACTGCAATTTTTGGGAGAGAGAGCAGCCGCCCTAATGATGGCAAAGCTGTCTATAGTGTCTGGGAGCTTTTGTCAAACTTTTGCTCGGCAGACCAATAATGGCCTCATTCAGACAGCTGTATTTTCAGGACGGCATACTGACCCTAGCATGACCTAATATCAAGTCTAGTAAGTTAAAGATTGCCACAGCTACATTGATACATCACCAGAACCGCCGTCAGTGCCTGGCTGCGGAAACAGCACTTCCATCAGCATATGACTACATCAGCATATGAGTTCAACACAAGACCCATCATCAGTACATGAATACAGCACCAGAGACACCATCAGCACATAAACACAGCACCAAGCTTAACACAGAGATCCATTGCAATGGCGCAATGGTCAACAGCAAAATACGCTGCAACTATACTATCTGCTTGCTACAGGCTTCAAATAACACCACCACACCATAGGGACAACTACTTCTGCAAATCAGTTAGGCATGCAATTCTACACAGAAAGCACTATGAACAAAACGCGGAGTAAAAAGAAACAAGCTTCAGCATCGACCTACCTGGGATGAAACGAGTGCACGGGACCTCTAAAAAGCTGTGCTTGGCCCGTACGGGGATCGAACCCGCGACCTTGGCGTTATTAGCACCACGCTCTAACCAACTGAGCTAACCGGCCATGGGTGGGGCGTTTATCCCCTACGCAAAGAACTGGAAATAGGTATGAGCGCAAATAATTCCGTTTTGGGGGGGGGATGGATTTATCACACAATGTAGAGACTTCTGGTGGCAGTAAAGTGACAATCAAACAATAAAATATCAAAAGCCCCTGAATATGAATTTATTGCCAGCAGGATCAGCTTCTCGGAGCAAATTCAAGAATATAAGAGAGGCCTCCCCGTCGGGGAATCGAACCCCGGTCTCCCGCGTGACAGGCGGGGATACTTACCACTATACTAACGAGGATTGGCTGTGCCGTCACCTCTGGCATCGCACTCCGAGAAAGTGCACACGCGGTATGTGAATGATCAGATGAACCCCTGTTGGCCAGGCTCCTTTTTCGTTTTGGCACTTTCAGACAAGGGAGGCGAGACTGTGAAGAAAACTGCAATTTTTGGGAGAGAGAGCAGCCGCCCTAATGATGGCAAAGCTGTCTATAGTGTCTGGGAGCTTTTGTCAAACTTTTGCTCGGCAGACCAATAATGGCCTCATTCAGACAGCTGTATTTTCAGGACGGCATACTGACCCTAGCATGACCTAATATCAAGTCTAGTAAGTTAAAGATTGCCACAGCTACATTGATACATCACCAGAACCGCCGTCAGTGCCTGGCTGCGGAAACAGCACTTCCATCAGCATATGACTACATCAGCATATGAGTTCAACACAAGACCCATCATCAGTACATGAATACAGCACCAGAGACACCATCAGCACATAAACACAGCACCAAGCTTAACACAGAGATCCATTGCAATGGCGCAATGGTCAACAGCAAAATACGCTGCAACTATACTATCTGCTTGCTACAGGCTTCAAATAACACCACCACACCATAGGGACAACTACTTCTGCAAATCAGTTAGGCATGCAATTCTACACAGAAAGCACTATGAACAAAACGCGGAGTAAAAAGAAACAAGCTTCAGCATCGACCTACCTGGGATGAAACGAGTGCACGGGACCTCTAAAAAGCTGTGCTTGGCCCGTACGGGGATCGAACCCGCGACCTTGGCGTTATTAGCACCACGCTCTAACCAACTGAGCTAACCGGCCATGGGTGGGGCGTTTATCCCCTACGCAAAGAACTGGAAATAGGTATGAGCGCAAATAATTCCGTTTTGGGGGGGGGATGGATTTATCACACAATGTAGAGACTTCTGGTGGCAGTAAAGTGACAATCAAACAATAAAATATCAAAAGCCCCTGAATATGAATTTATTGCCAGCAGGATCAGCTTCTCGGAGCAAATTCAAGAATATAAGAGAGGCCTCCCCGTCGGGGAATCGAACCCCGGTCTCCCGCGTGACAGGCGGGGATACTTACCACTATACTAACGAGGATTGGCTGTGCCGTCACCTCTGGCATCGCACTCCAAGAAAGTGCACACGCGGTATGTGAATGATCAGATGAACCCCTGTTGGCCAGGCTCCTTTTTCGTTTTGGCACTTTCAGACAAGGGAGGCGAGACTGTGAAGAAAACTGCAATTTTTGGGAGAGAGAGCAGCCGCCCTAATGATGGCAAAGCTGTCTATAGTGTCTGGGAGCTTTTGTCAAACTTTTGCTCGGCAGACCAATAATGGCCTCATTCAGACAGCTGTATTTTCAGGACGGCATACTGACCCTAGCATGACCTAATATCAAGTCTAGTAAGTTAAAGATTGCCACAGCTACATTGATACATCACCAGAACCGCCGTCAGTGCCTGGCTGCGGAAACAGCACTTCCATCAGCATATGACTACATCAGCATATGAGTTCAACACAAGACCCATCATCAGTACATGAATACAGCACCAGAGACACCATCAGCACATAAACACAGCACCAAGCTTAACACAGAGATCCATTGCAATGGCGCAATGGTCAACAGCAAAATACGCTGCAACTATACTATCTGCTTGCTACAGGCTTCAAATAACACCACCACACCATAGGGACAACTACTTCTGCAAATCAGTTAGGCATGCAATTCTACACAGAAAGCACTATGAACAAAACGCAGAGTAAAAAGAAACAAGCTTCAGCATCGACCTACCTGGGATGAAACGAGTGCACGGGACCTCTAAAAAGCTGTGCTTGGCCCGTACGGGGATCGAACCCGCGACCTTGGCGTTATTAGCACCACGCTCTAACCAACTGAGCTAATCGGCCATGGGTGGGGCGTTTATCCCCTACGCAAAGAACTGGAAATAGGTATGAGCGCAAATAATTCCGTTTTGGGGGGGGGATGGATTTATCACACAATGTAGAGACTTCTGGTGGCAGTAAAGTGACAATCAAACAATAAAATATCAAAAGCCCCTGAATATGAATTTATTGCCAGCAGGATCAGCTTCTCGGAGCAAATTCAAGAATATAAGAGAGGCCTCCCCGTCAGGGAATCGAACCCCGGTCTCCCGCGTGACAGGCGGGGATACTTACCACTATACTAACGAGGATTGGCTGTGCCGTCACCTCTGGCATCGCACTCCGAGAAAGTGCACACGCGGTATGTGAATGATCAGATGAACCCCTGTTGGCCAGGCTCCTTTTTCGTTTTGGCACTTTCAGACAAGGGAGGCGAGACTGTGAAGAAAACTGCAATTTTTGGGAGAGAGAGCAGCCGCCCTAATGATGGCAAAGCTGTCTATAGTGTCTGGGAGCTTTTGTCAAACTTTTGCTCGGCAGACCAATAATGGCCTCATTCAGACAGCTGTATTTTCAGGACGGCATACTGACCCTAGCATGACCTAATATCAAGTCTAGTAAGTTAAAGATTGCCACAGCTACATTGATACATCACCAGAACCGCCGTCAGTGCCTGGCTGCGGAAACAGCACTTCCATCAGCATATGACTACATCAGCATATGAGTTCAACACAAGACCCATCATCAGTACATGAATACAGCACCAGAGACACCATCAGCACATAAACACAGCACCAAGCTTAACACAGAGATCCATTGCAATGGCGCAATGGTCAACAGCAAAATACGCTGCAACTATACTATCTGCTTGCTACAGGCTTCAAATAACACCACCACACCATAGGGACAACTACTTCTGCAAATCAGTTAGGCATGCAATTCTACACAGAAAGCACTATGAACAAAACGCGGAGTAAAAAGAAACAAGCTTCAGCATCGACCTACCTGGGATGAAACGAGTGCACGGGACCTCTAAAAAGCTGTGCTTGGCCCGTACGGGGATCGAACCCGCGACCTTGGCGTTATTAGCACCACGCTCTAACCAACTGAGCTAACCGGCCATGGGTGGGGCGTTTATCCCCTACGCAAAGAACTGGAAATAGGTATGAGCGCAAATAATTCCGTTTTGGGGGGGGGATGGATTTATCACACAATGTAGAGACTTCTGGTGGCAGTAAAGTGACAATCAAACAATAAAATATCAAAAGCCCCTGAATATGAATTTATTGCCAGCAGGATCAGCTTCTCGGAGCAAATTCAAGAATATAAGAGAGGCCTCCCCGTCGGGGAATCGAACCCCGGTCTCCCGCGTGACAGGCGGGGATACTTACCACTATACTAACGAGGATTGGCTGTGCCGTCACCTCTGGCATCGCACTCCGAGAAAGTGCACACGCGGTATGTGAATGATCAGATGAACCCCTGTTGGCCAGGCTCCTTTTTCGTTTTGGCACTTTCAGACAAGGGAGGCGAGACTGTGAAGAAAACTGCAATTTTTGGGAGAGAGAGCAGCCGCCCTAATGATGGCAAAGCTGTCTATAGTGTCTGGGAGCTTTTGTCAAACTTTTGCTCGGCAGACCAATAATGGCCTCATTCAGACAGCTGTATTTTCAGGACGGCATACTGACCCTAGCATGACCTAATATCAAGTCTAGTAAGTTAAAGATTGCCACAGCTACATTGATACATCACCAGAACCGCCGTCAGTGCCTGGCTGCGGAAACAGCACTTCCATCAGCATATGACTACATCAGCATATGAGTTCAACACAAGACCCATCATCAGTACATGAATACAGCACCAGAGACACCATCAGCACATAAACACAGCACCAAGCTTAACACAGAGATCCATTGCAATGGCGCAATGGTCAACAGCAAAATACGCTGCAACTATACTATCTGCTTGCTACAGGCTTCAAATAACACCACCACACCATAGGGACAACTACTTCTGCAAATCAGTTAGGCATGCAATTCTACACAGAAAGCACTATGAACAAAACGCGGAGTAAAAAGAAACAAGCTTCAGCATCGACCTACCTGGGATGAAACGAGTGCACGGGACCTCTAAAAAGCTGTGCTTGGCCCGTACGGGGATCGAACCCGCGACCTTGGCGTTATTAGCACCACGCTCTAACCAACTGAGCTAACCGGCCATGGGTGGGGCGTTTATCCCCTACGCAAAGAACTGGAAATAGGTATGAGCGCAAATAATTCCGTTTTGGGGGGGGGGATGGATTTATCACACAATGTAGAGACTTCTGGTGGCAGTAAAGTGACAATCAAACAATAAAATATCAAAAGCCCCTGAATATGAATTTATTGCCAGCAGGATCAGCTTCTCGGAGCAAATTCAAGAATATAAGAGAGGCCTCCCCGTCGGGGAATCGAACCCCGGTCTCCCGCGTGACAGGCGGGGATACTTACCACTATACTAACGAGGATTGGCTGTGCCGTCACCTCTGGCATCGCACTCCGAGAAAGTGCACACGCGGTATGTGAATGATCAGATGAACCCCTGTTGGCCAGGCTCCTTTTTCGTTTTGGCACTTTCAGACAAGGGAGGCGAGACTGTGAAGAAAACTGCAATTTTTGGGAGAGAGAGCAGCCGCCCTAATGATGGCAAAGCTGTCTATAGTGTCTGGGAGCTTTTGTCAAACTTTTGCTCGGCAGACCAATAATGGCCTCATTCAGACAGCTGTATTTTCAGGACGGCATACTGACCCTAGCATGACCTAATATCAAGTCTAGTAAGTTAAAGATTGCCACAGCTACATTGATACATCACCAGAACCGCCGTCAGTGCCTGGCTGCGGAAACAGCACTTCCATCAGCATATGACTACATCAGCATATGAGTTCAACACAAGACCCATCATCAGTACATGAATACAGCACCAGAGACACCATCAGCACATAAACACAGCACCAAGCTTAACACAGAGATCCATTGCAATGGCGCAATGGTCAACAGCAAAATACGCTGCAACTATACTATCTGCTTGCTACAGGCTTCAAATAACACCACCACACCATAGGGACAACTACTTCTGCAAATCAGTTAGGCATGCAATTCTACACAGAAAGCACTATGAACAAAACGCGGAGTAAAAAGAAACAAGCTTCAGCATCGACCTACCTGGGATGAAACGAGTGCACGGGACCTCTAAAAAGCTGTGCTTGGCCCGTACGGGGATCGAACCCGCGACCTTGGCGTTATTAGCACCACGCTCTAACCAACTGAGCTAACCGGCCATGGGTGGGGCGTTTATCCCCTACGCAAAGAACTGGAAATAGGTATGAGCGCAAATAATTCCGTTTTGGGGGGGGGATGGATTTATCACACAATGTAGAGACTTCTGGTGGCAGTAAAGTGACAATCAAACAATAAAATATCAAAAGCCCCTGAATATGAATTTATTGCCAGCAGGATCAGCTTCTCGGAGCAAATTCAAGAATATAAGAGAGGCCTCCCCGTCGGGGAATCGAACCCCGGTCTCCCGCGTGACAGGCGGGGATACTTACCACTATACTAACGAGGATTGGCTGTGCCGTCACCTCTGGCATCGCACTCCGAGAAAGTGCACACGCGGTATGTGAATGATCAGATGAACCCCTGTTGGCCAGGCTCCTTTTTCGTTTTGGCACTTTCAGACAAGGGAGGCGAGACTGTGAAGAAAACTGCAATTTTTGGGAGAGAGAGCAGCCGCCCTAATGATGGCAAAGCTGTCTATAGTGTCTGGGAGCTTTTGTCAAACTTTTGCTCGGCAGACCAATAATGGCCTCATTCAGACAGCTGTATTTTCAGGACGGCATACTGACCCTAGCATGACCTAATATCAAGTCTAGTAAGTTAAAGATTGCCACAGCTACATTGATACATCACCAGAACCGCCGTCAGTGCCTGGCTGCGGAAACAGCACTTCCATCAGCATATGACTACATCAGCATATGAGTTCAACACAAGACCCATCATCAGTACATGAATACAGCACCAGAGACACCATCAGCACATAAACACAGCACCAAGCTTAACACAGAGATCCATTGCAATGGCGCAATGGTCAACAGCAAAATACGCTGCAACTATACTATCTGCTTGCTACAGGCTTCAAATAACACCACCACACCATAGGGACAACTACTTCTGCAAATCAGTTAGGCATGCAATTCTACACAGAAAGCACTATGAACAAAACGCGGAGTAAAAAGAAACAAGCTTCAGCATCGACCTACCTGGGATGAAACGAGTGCACGGGACCTCTAAAAAGCTGTGCTTGGCCCGTACGGGGATCGAACCCGCGACCTTGGCGTTATTAGCACCACGCTCTAACCAACTGAGCTAACCGGCCATGGGTGGGGCGTTTATCCCCTACGCAAAGAACTGGAAATAGGTATGAGCGCAAATAATTCCGTTTTGGGGGGGGGGATGGATTTATCACACAATGTAGAGACTTCTGGTGGCAGTAAAGTGACAATCAAACAATAAAATATCAAAAGCCCCTGAATATGAATTTATTGCCAGCAGGATCAGCTTCTCGGAGCAAATTCAAGAATATAAGAGAGGCCTCCCCGTCGGGGAATCGAACCCCGGTCTCCCGCGTGACAGGCGGGGATACTTACCACTATACTAACGAGGATTGGCTGTGCCGTCACCTCTGGCATCGCACTCCGAGAAAGTGCACACGCGGTATGTGAATGATCAGATGAACCCCTGTTGGCCAGGCTCCTTTTTCGTTTTGGCACTTTCAGACAAGGGAGGCGAGACTGTGAAGAAAACTGCAATTTTTGGGAGAGAGAGCAGCCGCCCTAATGATGGCAAAGCTGTCTATAGTGTCTGGGAGCTTTTGTCAAACTTTTGCTCGGCAGACCAATAATGGCCTCATTCAGACAGCTGTATTTTCAGGACGGCATACTGACCCTAGCATGACCTAATATCAAGTCTAGTAAGTTAAAGATTGCCACAGCTACATTGATACATCACCAGAACCGCCGTCAGTGCCTGGCTGCGGAAACAGCACTTCCATCAGCATATGACTACATCAGCATATGAGTTCAACACAAGACCCATCATCAGTACATGAATACAGCACCAGAGACACCATCAGCACATAAACACAGCACCAAGCTTAACACAGAGATCCATTGCAATGGCGCAATGGTCAACAGCAAAATACGCTGCAACTATACTATCTGCTTGCTACAGGCTTCAAATAACACCACCACACCATAGGGACAACTACTTCTGCAAATCAGTTAGGCATGCAATTCTACACAGAAAGCACTATGAACAAAACGCGGAGTAAAAAGAAACAAGCTTCAGCATCGACCTACCTGGGATGAAACGAGTGCACGGGACCTCTAAAAAGCTGTGCTTGGCCCGTACGGGGATCGAACCCGCGACCTTGGCGTTATTAGCACCACGCTCTAACCAACTGAGCTAACCGGCCATGGGTGGGGCGTTTATCCCCTACGCAAAGAACTGGAAATAGGTATGAGCGCAAATAATTCCGTTTTGGGGGGGGGATGGATTTATCACACAATGTAGAGACTTCTGGTGGCAGTAAAGTGACAATCAAACAATAAAATATCAAAAGCCCCTGAATATGAATTTATTGCCAGCAGGATCAGCTTCTCGGAGCAAATTCAAGAATATAAGAGAGGCCTCCCCGTCGGGGAATCGAACCCCGGTCTCCCGCGTGACAGGCGGGGATACTTACCACTATACTAACGAGGATTGGCTGTGCCGTCACCTCTGGCATCGCACTCCGAGAAAGTGCACACGCGGTATGTGAATGATCAGATGAACCCCTGTTGGCCAGGCTCCTTTTTCGTTTTGGCACTTTCAGACAAGGGAGGCGAGACTGTGAAGAAAACTGCAATTTTTGGGAGAGAGAGCAGCCGCCCTAATGATGGCAAAGCTGTCTATAGTGTCTGGGAGCTTTTGTCAAACTTTTGCTCGGCAGACCAATAATGGCCTCATTCAGACAGCTGTATTTTCAGGACGGCATACTGACCCTAGCATGACCTAATATCAAGTCTAGTAAGTTAAAGATTGCCACAGCTACATTGATACATCACCAGAACCGCCGTCAGTGCCTGGCTGCGGAAACAGCACTTCCATCAGCATATGACTACATCAGCATATGAGTTCAACACAAGACCCATCATCAGTACATGAATACAGCACCAGAGACACCATCAGCACATAAACACAGCACCAAGCTTAACACAGAGATCCATTGCAATGGCGCAATGGTCAACAGCAAAATACGCTGCAACTATACTATCTGCTTGCTACAGGCTTCAAATAACACCACCACACCATAGGGACAACTACTTCTGCAAATCAGTTAGGCATGCAATTCTACACAGAAAGCACTATGAACAAAACGCGGAGTAAAAAGAAACAAGCTTCAGCATCGACCTACCTGGGATGAAACGAGTGCACGGGACCTCTAAAAAGCTGTGCTTGGCCCGTACGGGGATCGAACCCGCGACCTTGGCGTTATTAGCACCACGCTCTAACCAACTGAGCTAACCGGCCATGGGTGGGGCGTTTATCCCCTACGCAAAGAACTGGAAATAGGTATGAGCGCAAATAATTCCGTTTTGGGGGGGGGATGGATTTATCACACAATGTAGAGACTTCTGGTGGCAGTAAAGTGACAATCAAACAATAAAATATCAAAAGCCCCTGAATATGAATTTATTGCCAGCAGGATCAGCTTCTCGGAGCAAATTCAAGAATATAAGAGAGGCCTCCCCGTCGGGGAATCGAACCCCGGTCTCCCGCGTGACAGGCGGGGATACTTACCACTATACTAACGAGGATTAACCCCTGTTGGCCAGGCTCCTTTTTCGTTTTGGCACTTTCAGACAAGGGAGGCGAGACTGTGAAGAAAACTGCAATTTTTGGGAGAGAGAGCAGCCGCCCTAATGATGGCAAAGCTGTCTATAGTGTCTGGGAGCTTTTGTCAAACTTTTGCTCGGCAGACCAATAATGGCCTCATTCAGACAGCTGTATTTTCAGGACGGCATACTGACCCTAGCATGACCTAATATCAAGTCTAGTAAGTTAAAGATTGCCACAGCTACATTGATACATCACCAGAACCGCCGTCAGTGCCTGGCTGCGGAAACAGCACTTCCATCAGCATATGACTACATCAGCATATGAGTTCAACACAAGACCCATCATCAGTACATGAATACAGCACCAGAGACACCATCAGCACATAAACACAGCACCAAGCTTAACACAGAGATCCATTGCAATGGCGCAATGGTCAACAGCAAAATACGCTGCAACTATACTATCTGCTTGCTACAGGCTTCAAATAACACCACCACACCATAGGGACAACTACTTCTGCAAATCAGTTAGGCATGCAATTCTACACAGAAAGCACTATGAACAAAACGCGGAGTAAAAAGAAACAAGCTTCAGCATCGACCTACCTGGGATGAAACGAGTGCACGGGACCTCTAAAAAGCTGTGCTTGGCCCGTACGGGGATCGAACCCGCGACCTTGGCGTTATTAGCACCACGCTCTAACCAACTGAGCTAACCGGCCATGGGTGGGGCGTTTATCCCCTACGCAAAGAACTGGAAATAGGTATGAGCGCAAATAATTCCGTTTTGGGGGGGGGATGGATTTATCACACAATGTAGAGACTTCTGGTGGCAGTAAAGTGACAATCAAACAATAAAATATCAAAAGCCCCTGAATATGAATTTATTGCCAGCAGGATCAGCTTCTCGGAGCAAATTCAAGAATATAAGAGAGGCCTCCCCGTCGGGGAATCGAACCCCGGTCTCCCGCGTGACAGGCGGGGATACTTACCACTATACTAACGAGGATTGGCTGTGCCGTCACCTCTGGCATCGCACTCCGAGAAAGTGCACACGCGGTATGTGAATGATCAGATGAACCCCTGTTGGCCAGGCTCCTTTTTCGTTTTGGCACTTTCAGACAAGGGAGGCGAGACTGTGAAGAAAACTGCAATTTTTGGGAGAGAGAGCAGCCGCCCTAATGATGGCAAAGCTGTCTATAGTGTCTGGGAGCTTTTGTCAAACTTTTGCTCGGCAGACCAATAATGGCCTCATTCAGACAGCTGTATTTTCAGGACGGCATACTGACCCTAGCATGACCTAATATCAAGTCTAGTAAGTTAAAGATTGCCACAGCTACATTGATACATCACCAGAACCGCCGTCAGTGCCTGGCTGCGGAAACAGCACTTCCATCAGCATATGACTACATCAGCATATGAGTTCAACACAAGACCCATCATCAGTACATGAATACAGCACCAGAGACACCATCAGCACATAAACACAGCACCAAGCTTAACACAGAGATCCATTGCAATGGCGCAATGGTCAACAGCAAAATACGCTGCAACTATACTATCTGCTTGCTACAGGCTTCAAATAACACCACCACACCATAGGGACAACTACTTCTGCAAATCAGTTAGGCATGCAATTCTACACAGAAAGCACTATGAACAAAACGCGGAGTAAAAAGAAACAAGCTTCAGCATCGACCTACCTGGGATGAAACGAGTGCACGGGACCTCTAAAAAGCTGTGCTTGGCCCGTACGGGGATCGAACCCGCGACCTTGGCGTTATTAGCACCACGCTCTAACCAACTGAGCTAACCGGCCATGGGTGGGGCGTTTATCCCCTACGCAAAGAACTGGAAATAGGTATGAGCGCAAATAATTCCGTTTTGGGGGGGGGATGGATTTATCACACAATGTAGAGACTTCTGGTGGCAGTAAAGTGACAATCAAACAATAAAATATCAAAAGCCCCTGAATATGAATTTATTGCCAGCAGGATCAGCTTCTCGGAGCAAATTCAAGAATATAAGAGAGGCCTCCCCGTCGGGGAATCGAACCCCGGTCTCCCGCGTGACAGGCGGGGATACTTACCACTATACTAACGAGGATTGGCTGTGCCGTCACCTCTGGCATCGCACTCCGAGAAAGTGCACACGCGGTATGTGAATGATCAGATGAACCCCTGTTGGCCAGGCTCCTTTTTCGTTTTGGCACTTTCAGACAAGGGAGGCGAGACTGTGAAGAAAACTGCAATTTTTGGGAGAGAGAGCAGCCGCCCTAATGATGGCAAAGCTGTCTATAGTGTCTGGGAGCTTTTGTCAAACTTTTGCTCGGCAGACCAATAATGGCCTCATTCAGACAGCTGTATTTTCAGGACGGCATACTGACCCTAGCATGACCTAATATCAAGTCTAGTAAGTTAAAGATTGCCACAGCTACATTGATACATCACCAGAACCGCCGTCAGTGCCTGGCTGCGGAAACAGCACTTCCATCAGCATATGACTACATCAGCATATGAGTTCAACACAAGACCCATCATCAGTACATGAATACAGCACCAGAGACACCATCAGCACATAAACACAGCACCAAGCTTAACACAGAGATCCATTGCAATGGCGCAATGGTCAACAGCAAAATACGCTGCAACTATACTATCTGCTTGCTACAGGCTTCAAATAACACCACCACACCATAGGGACAACTACTTCTGCAAATCAGTTAGGCATGCAATTCTACACAGAAAGCACTATGAACAAAACGCGGAGTAAAAAGAAACAAGCTTCAGCATCGACCTACCTGGGATGAAACGAGTGCACGGGACCTCTAAAAAGCTGTGCTTGGCCCGTACGGGGATCGAACCCGCGACCTTGGCGTTATTAGCACCACGCTCTAACCAACTGAGCTAACCGGCCATGGGTGGGGCGTTTATCCCCTACGCAAAGAACTGGAAATAGGTATGAGCGCAAATAATTCCGTTTTGGGGGGGGGATGGATTTATCACACAATGTAGAGACTTCTGGTGGCAGTAAAGTGACAATCAAACAATAAAATATCAAAAGCCCCTGAATATGAATTTATTGCCAGCAGGATCAGCTTCTCGGAGCAAATTCAAGAATATAAGAGAGGCCTCCCCGTCGGGGAATCGAACCCCGGTCTCCCGCGTGACAGGCGGGGATACTTACCACTATACTAACGAGGATTGGCTGTGCCGTCACCTCTGGCATCGCACTCCGAGAAAGTGCACACGCGGTATGTGAATGATCAGATGAACCCCTGTTGGCCAGGCTCCTTTTTCGTTTTGGCACTTTCAGACAAGGGAGGCGAGACTGTGAAGAAAACTGCAATTTTTGGGAGAGAGAGCAGCCGCCCTAATGATGGCAAAGCTGTCTATAGTGTCTGGGAGCTTTTGTCAAACTTTTGCTCGGCAGACCAATAATGGCCTCATTCAGACAGCTGTATTTTCAGGACGGCATACTGACCCTAGCATGACCTAATATCAAGTCTAGTAAGTTAAAGATTGCCACAGCTACATTGATACATCACCAGAACCGCCGTCAGTGCCTGGCTGCGGAAACAGCACTTCCATCAGCATATGACTACATCAGCATATGAGTTCAACACAAGACCCATCATCAGTACATGAATACAGCACCAGAGACACCATCAGCACATAAACACAGCACCAAGCTTAACACAGAGATCCATTGCAATGGCGCAATGGTCAACAGCAAAATACGCTGCAACTATACTATCTGCTTGCTACAGGCTTCAAATAACACCACCACACCATAGGGACAACTACTTCTGCAAATCAGTTAGGCATGCAATTCTACACAGAAAGCACTATGAACAAAACGCGGAGTAAAAAGAAACAAGCTTCAGCATCGACCTACCTGGGATGAAACGAGTGCACGGGACCTCTAAAAAGCTGTGCTTGGCCCGTACGGGGATCGAACCCGCGACCTTGGCGTTATTAGCACCACGCTCTAACCAACTGAGCTAACCGGCCATGGGTGGGGCGTTTATCCCCTACGCAAAGAACTGGAAATAGGTATGAGCGCAAATAATTCCGTTTTGGGGGGGGGATGGATTTATCACACAATGTAGAGACTTCTGGTGGCAGTAAAGTGACAATCAAACAATAAAATATCAAAAGCCCCTGAATATGAATTTATTGCCAGCAGGATCAGCTTCTCGGAGCAAATTCAAGAATATAAGAGAGGCCTCCCCGTCGGGGAATCGAACCCCGGTCTCCCGCGTGACAGGCGGGGATACTTACCACTATACTAACGAGGATTGGCTGTGCCGTCACCTCTGGCATCGCACTCCGAGAAAGTGCACACGCGGTATGTGAATGATCAGATGAACCCCTGTTGGCCAGGCTCCTTTTTCGTTTTGGCACTTTCAGACAAGGGAGGCGAGACTGTGAAGAAAACTGCAATTTTTGGGAGAGAGAGCAGCCGCCCTAATGATGGCAAAGCTGTCTATAGTGTCTGGGAGCTTTTGTCAAACTTTTGCTCGGCAGACCAATAATGGCCTCATTCAGACAGCTGTATTTTCAGGACGGCATACTGACCCTAGCATGACCTAATATCAAGTCTAGTAAGTTAAAGATTGCCACAGCTACATTGATACATCACCAGAACCGCCGTCAGTGCCTGGCTGCGGAAACAGCACTTCCATCAGCATATGACTACATCAGCATATGAGTTCAACACAAGACCCATCATCAGTACATGAATACAGCACCAGAGACACCATCAGCACATAAACACAGCACCAAGCTTAACACAGAGATCCATTGCAATGGCGCAATGGTCAACAGCAAAATACGCTGCAACTATACTATCTGCTTGCTACAGGCTTCAAATAACACCACCACACCATAGGGACAACTACTTCTGCAAATCAGTTAGGCATGCAATTCTACACAGAAAGCACTATGAACAAAACGCGGAGTAAAAAGAAACAAGCTTCAGCATCGACCTACCTGGGATGAAACGAGTGCACGGGACCTCTAAAAAGCTGTGCTTGGCCCGTACGGGGATCGAACCCGCGACCTTGGCGTTATTAGCACCACGCTCTAACCAACTGAGCTAACCGGCCATGGGTGGGGCGTTTATCCCCTACGCAAAGAACTGGAAATAGGTATGAGCGCAAATAATTCCGTTTTGGGGGGGGGATGGATTTATCACACAATGTAGAGACTTCTGGTGGCAGTAAAGTGACAATCAAACAATAAAATATCAAAAGCCCCTGAATATGAATTTATTGCCAGCAGGATCAGCTTCTCGGAGCAAATTCAAGAATATAAGAGAGGCCTCCCCGTCGGGGAATCGAACCCCGGTCTCCCGCGTGACAGGCGGGGATACTTACCACTATACTAACGAGGATTGGCTGTGCCGTCACCTCTGGCATCGCACTCCAAGAAAGTGCACACGCGGTATGTGAATGATCAGATGAACCCCTGTTGGCCAGGCTCCTTTTTCGTTTTGGCACTTTCAGACAAGGGAGGCGAGACTGTGAAGAAAACTGCAATTTTTGGGAGAGAGAGCAGCCGCCCTAATGATGGCAAAGCTGTCTATAGTGTCTGGGAGCTTTTGTCAAACTTTTGCTCGGCAGACCAATAATGGCCTCATTCAGACAGCTGTATTTTCAGGACGGCATACTGACCCTAGCATGACCTAATATCAAGTCTAGTAAGTTAAAGATTGCCACAGCTACATTGATACATCACCAGAACCGCCGTCAGTGCCTGGCTGCGGAAACAGCACTTCCATCAGCATATGACTACATCAGCATATGAGTTCAACACAAGACCCATCATCAGTACATGAATACAGCACCAGAGACACCATCAGCACATAAACACAGCACCAAGCTTAACACAGAGATCCATTGCAATGGCGCAATGGTCAACAGCAAAATACGCTGCAACTATACTATCTGCTTGCTACAGGCTTCAAATAACACCACCACACCATAGGGACAACTACTTCTGCAAATCAGTTAGGCATGCAATTCTACACAGAAAGCACTATGAACAAAACGCAGAGTAAAAAGAAACAAGCTTCAGCATCGACCTACCTGGGATGAAACGAGTGCACGGGACCTCTAAAAAGCTGTGCTTGGCCCGTACGGGGATCGAACCCGCGACCTTGGCGTTATTAGCACCACGCTCTAACCAACTGAGCTAACCGGCCATGGGTGGGGCGTTTATCCCCTACGCAAAGAACTGGAAATAGGTATGAGCGCAAATAATTCCGTTTTGGGGGGGGGATGGATTTATCACACAATGTAGAGACTTCTGGTGGCAGTAAAGTGACAATCAAACAATAAAATATCAAAAGCCCCTGAATATGAATTTATTGCCAGCAGGATCAGCTTCTCGGAGCAAATTCAAGAATATAAGAGAGGCCTCCCCGTCGGGGAATCGAACCCCGGTCTCCCGCGTGACAGGCGGGGATACTTACCACTATACTAACGAGGATTGGCTGTGCCGTCACCTCTGGCATCGCACTCCGAGAAAGTGCACACGCGGTATGTGAATGATCAGATGAACCCCTGTTGGCCAGGCTCCTTTTTCGTTTTGGCACTTTCAGACAAGGGAGGCGAGACTGTGAAGAAAACTGCAATTTTTGGGAGAGAGAGCAGCCGCCCTAATGATGGCAAAGCTGTCTATAGTGTCTGGGAGCTTTTGTCAAACTTTTGCTCGGCAGACCAATAATGGCCTCATTCAGACAGCTGTATTTTCAGGACGGCATACTGACCCTAGCATGACCTAATATCAAGTCTAGTAAGTTAAAGATTGCCACAGCTACATTGATACATCACCAGAACCGCCGTCAGTGCCTGGCTGCGGAAACAGCACTTCCATCAGCATATGACTACATCAGCATATGAGTTCAACACAAGACCCATCATCAGTACATGAATACAGCACCAGAGACACCATCAGCACATAAACACAGCACCAAGCTTAACACAGAGATCCATTGCAATGGCGCAATGGTCAACAGCAAAATACGCTGCAACTATACTATCTGCTTGCTACAGGCTTCAAATAACACCACCACACCATAGGGACAACTACTTCTGCAAATCAGTTAGGCATGCAATTCTACACAGAAAGCACTATGAACAAAACGCGGAGTAAAAAGAAACAAGCTTCAGCATCGACCTACCTGGGATGAAACGAGTGCACGGGACCTCTAAAAAGCTGTGCTTGGCCCGTACGGGGATCGAACCCGCGACCTTGGCGTTATTAGCACCACGCTCTAACCAACTGAGCTAACCGGCCATGGGTGGGGCGTTTATCCCCTACGCAAAGAACTGGAAATAGGTATGAGCGCAAATAATTCCGTTTTGGGGGGGGGATGGATTTATCACACAATGTAGAGACTTCTGGTGGCAGTAAAGTGACAATCAAACAATAAAATATCAAAAGCCCCTGAATATGAATTTATTGCCAGCAGGATCAGCTTCTCGGAGCAAATTCAAGAATATAAGAGAGGCCTCCCCGTCGGGGAATCGAACCCCGGTCTCCCGCGTGACAGGCGGGGATACTTACCACTATACTAACGAGGATTGGCTGTGCCGTCACCTCTGGCATCGCACTCCGAGAAAGTGCACACGCGGTATGTGAATGATCAGATGAACCCCTGTTGGCCAGGCTCCTTTTTCGTTTTGGCACTTTCAGACAAGGGAGGCGAGACTGTGAAGAAAACTGCAATTTTTGGGAGAGAGAGCAGCCGCCCTAATGATGGCAAAGCTGTCTATAGTGTCTGGGAGCTTTTGTCAAACTTTTGCTCGGCAGACCAATAATGGCCTCATTCAGACAGCTGTATTTTCAGGACGGCATACTGACCCTAGCATGACCTAATATCAAGTCTAGTAAGTTAAAGATTGCCACAGCTACATTGATACATCACCAGAACCGCCGTCAGTGCCTGGCTGCGGAAACAGCACTTCCATCAGCATATGACTACATCAGCATATGAGTTCAACACAAGACCCATCATCAGTACATGAATACAGCACCAGAGACACCATCAGCACATAAACACAGCACCAAGCTTAACACAGAGATCCATTGCAATGGCGCAATGGTCAACAGCAAAATACGCTGCAACTATACTATCTGCTTGCTACAGGCTTCAAATAACACCACCACACCATAGGGACAACTACTTCTGCAAATCAGTTAGGCATGCAATTCTACACAGAAAGCACTATGAACAAAACGCGGAGTAAAAAGAAACAAGCTTCAGCATCGACCTACCTGGGATGAAACGAGTGCACGGGACCTCTAAAAAGCTGTGCTTGGCCCGTACGGGGATCGAACCCGCGACCTTGGCGTTATTAGCACCACGCTCTAACCAACTGAGCTAACCGGCCATGGGTGGGGCGTTTATCCCCTACGCAAAGAACTGGAAATAGGTATGAGCGCAAATAATTCCGTTTTGGGGGGGGGATGGATTTATCACACAATGTAGAGACTTCTGGTGGCAGTAAAGTGACAATCAAACAATAAAATATCAAAAGCCCCTGAATATGAATTTATTGCCAGCAGGATCAGCTTCTCGGAGCAAATTCAAGAATATAAGAGAGGCCTCCCCGTCGGGGAATCGAACCCCGGTCTCCCGCGTGACAGGCGGGGATACTTACCACTATACTAACGAGGATTGGCTGTGCCGTCACCTCTGGCATCGCACTCCGAGAAAGTGCACACGCGGTATGTGAATGATCAGATGAACCCCTGTTGGCCAGGCTCCTTTTTCGTTTTGGCACTTTCAGACAAGGGAGGCGAGACTGTGAAGAAAACTGCAATTTTTGGGAGAGAGAGCAGCCGCCCTAATGATGGCAAAGCTGTCTATAGTGTCTGGGAGCTTTTGTCAAACTTTTGCTCGGCAGACCAATAATGGCCTCATTCAGACAGCTGTATTTTCAGGACGGCATACTGACCCTAGCATGACCTAATATCAAGTCTAGTAAGTTAAAGATTGCCACAGCTACATTGATACATCACCAGAACCGCCGTCAGTGCCTGGCTGCGGAAACAGCACTTCCATCAGCATATGACTACATCAGCATATGAGTTCAACACAAGACCCATCATCAGTACATGAATACAGCACCAGAGACACCATCAGCACATAAACACAGCACCAAGCTTAACACAGAGATCCATTGCAATGGCGCAATGGTCAACAGCAAAATACGCTGCAACTATACTATCTGCTTGCTACAGGCTTCAAATAACACCACCACACCATAGGGACAACTACTTCTGCAAATCAGTTAGGCATGCAATTCTACACAGAAAGCACTATGAACAAAACGCGGAGTAAAAAGAAACAAGCTTCAGCATCGACCTACCTGGGATGAAACGAGTGCACGGGACCTCTAAAAAGCTGTGCTTGGCCCGTACGGGGATCGAACCCGCGACCTTGGCGTTATTAGCACCACGCTCTAACCAACTGAGCTAACCGGCCATGGGTGGGGCGTTTATCCCCTACGCAAAGAACTGGAAATAGGTATGAGCGCAAATAATTCCGTTTTGGGGGGGGGATGGATTTATCACACAATGTAGAGACTTCTGGTGGCAGTAAAGTGACAATCAAACAATAAAATATCAAAAGCCCCTGAATATGAATTTATTGCCAGCAGGATCAGCTTCTCGGAGCAAATTCAAGAATATAAGAGAGGCCTCCCCGTCGGGGAATCGAACCCCGGTCTCCCGCGTGACAGGCGGGGATACTTACCACTATACTAACGAGGATTGGCTGTGCCGTCACCTCTGGCATCGCACTCCGAGAAAGTGCACACGCGGTATGTGAATGATCAGATGAACCCCTGTTGGCCAGGCTCCTTTTTCGTTTTGGCACTTTCAGACAAGGGAGGCGAGACTGTGAAGAAAACTGCAATTTTTGGGAGAGAGAGCAGCCGCCCTAATGATGGCAAAGCTGTCTATAGTGTCTGGGAGCTTTTGTCAAACTTTTGCTCGGCAGACCAATAATGGCCTCATTCAGACAGCTGTATTTTCAGGACGGCATACTGACCCTAGCATGACCTAATATCAAGTCTAGTAAGTTAAAGATTGCCACAGCTACATTGATACATCACCAGAACCGCCGTCAGTGCCTGGCTGCGGAAACAGCACTTCCATCAGCATATGACTACATCAGCATATGAGTTCAACACAAGACCCATCATCAGTACATGAATACAGCACCAGAGACACCATCAGCACATAAACACAGCACCAAGCTTAACACAGAGATCCATTGCAATGGCGCAATGGTCAACAGCAAAATACGCTGCAACTATACTATCTGCTTGCTACAGGCTTCAAATAACACCACCACACCATAGGGACAACTACTTCTGCAAATCAGTTAGGCATGCAATTCTACACAGAAAGCACTATGAACAAAACGCGGAGTAAAAAGAAACAAGCTTCAGCATCGACCTACCTGGGATGAAACGAGTGCACGGGACCTCTAAAAAGCTGTGCTTGGCCCGTACGGGGATCGAACCCGCGACCTTGGCGTTATTAGCACCACGCTCTAACCAACTGAGCTAACCGGCCATGGGTGGGGCGTTTATCCCCTACGCAAAGAACTGGAAATAGGTATGAGCGCAAATAATTCCGTTTTGGGGGGGGGATGGATTTATCACACAATGTAGAGACTTCTGGTGGCAGTAAAGTGACAATCAAACAATAAAATATCAAAAGCCCCTGAATATGAATTTATTGCCAGCAGGATCAGCTTCTCGGAGCAAATTCAAGAATATAAGAGAGGCCTCCCCGTCGGGGAATCGAACCCCGGTCTCCCGCGTGACAGGCGGGGATACTTACCACTATACTAATGAGGATTGGCTGTGCCGTCACCTCTGGCATCGCACTCCGAGAAAGTGCACACGCGGTATGTGAATGATCAGATGAACCCCTGTTGGCCAGGCTCCTTTTTCGTTTTGGCACTTTCAGACAAGGGAGGCGAGACTGTGAAGAAAACTGCAATTTTTGGGAGAGAGAGCAGCCGCCCTAATGATGGCAAAGCTGTCTATAGTGTCTGGGAGCTTTTGTCAAACTTTTGCTCGGCAGACCAATAATGGCCTCATTCAGACAGCTGTATTTTCAGGACGGCATACTGACCCTAGCATGACCTAATATCAAGTCTAGTAAGTTAAAGATTGCCACAGCTACATTGATACATCACCAGAACCGCCGTCAGTGCCTGGCTGCGGAAACAGCACTTCCATCAGCATATGACTACATCAGCATATGAGTTCAACACAAGACCCATCATCAGTACATGAATACAGCACCAGAGACACCATCAGCACATAAACACAGCACCAAGCTTAACACAGAGATCCATTGCAATGGCGCAATGGTCAACAGCAAAATACGCTGCAACTATACTATCTGCTTGCTACAGGCTTCAAATAACACCACCACACCATAGGGACAACTACTTCTGCAAATCAGTTAGGCATGCAATTCTACACAGAAAGCACTATGAACAAAACGCGGAGTAAAAAGAAACAAGCTTCAGCATCGACCTACCTGGGATGAAACGAGTGCACGGGACCTCTAAAAAGCTGTGCTTGGCCCGTACGGGGATCGAACCCGCGACCTTGGCGTTATTAGCACCACGCTCTAACCAACTGAGCTAACCGGCCATGGGTGGGGCGTTTATCCCCTACGCAAAGAACTGGAAATAGGTATGAGCGCAAATAATTCCGTTTTGGGGGGGGGATGGATTTATCACACAATGTAGAGACTTCTGGTGGCAGTAAAGTGACAATCAAACAATAAAATATCAAAAGCCCCTGAATATGAATTTATTGCCAGCAGGATCAGCTTCTCGGAGCAAATTCAAGAATATAAGAGAGGCCTCCCCGTCGGGGAATCGAACCCCGGTCTCCCGCGTGACAGGCGGGGATACTTACCACTATACTAACGAGGATTGGCTGTGCCGTCACCTCTGGCATCGCACTCCGAGAAAGTGCACACGCGGTATGTGAATGATCAGATGAACCCCTGTTGGCCAGGCTCCTTTTTCGTTTTGGCACTTTCAGACAAGGGAGGCGAGACTGTGAAGAAAACTGCAATTTTTGGGAGAGAGAGCAGCCGCCCTAATGATGGCAAAGCTGTCTATAGTGTCTGGGAGCTTTTGTCAAACTTTTGCTCGGCAGACCAATAATGGCCTCATTCAGACAGCTGTATTTTCAGGACGGCATACTGACCCTAGCATGACCTAATATCAAGTCTAGTAAGTTAAAGATTGCCACAGCTACATTGATACATCACCAGAACCGCCGTCAGTGCCTGGCTGCGGAAACAGCACTTCCATCAGCATATGACTACATCAGCATATGAGTTCAACACAAGACCCATCATCAGTACATGAATACAGCACCAGAGACACCATCAGCACATAAACACAGCACCAAGCTTAACACAGAGATCCATTGCAATGGCGCAATGGTCAACAGCAAAATACGCTGCAACTATACTATCTGCTTGCTACAGGCTTCAAATAACACCACCACACCATAGGGACAACTACTTCTGCAAATCAGTTAGGCATGCAATTCTACACAGAAAGCACTATGAACAAAACGCGGAGTAAAAAGAAACAAGCTTCAGCATCGACCTACCTGGGATGAAACGAGTGCACGGGACCTCTAAAAAGCTGTGCTTGGCCCGTACGGGGATCGAACACGCGACCTTGGCGTTATTAGCACCACGCTCTAACCAACTGAGCTAACCGGCCATGGGTGGGGCGTTTATCCCCTACGCAAAGAACTGGAAATAGGTATGAGCGCAAATAATTCCGTTTTGGGGGGGGGATGGATTTATCACACAATGTAGAGACTTCTGGTGGCAGTAAAGTGACAATCAAACAATAAAATATCAAAAGCCCCTGAATATGAATTTATTGCCAGCAGGATCAGCTTCTCGGAGCAAATTCAAGAATATAAGAGAGGCCTCCCCGTCGGGGAATCGAACCCCGGTCTCCCGCGTGACAGGCGGGGATACTTACCACTATACTAACGAGGATTGGCTGTGCCGTCACCTCTGGCATCGCACTCCGAGAAAGTGCACACGCGGTATGTGAATGATCAGATGAACCCCTGTTGGCCAGGCTCCTTTTTCGTTTTGGCACTTTCAGACAAGGGAGGCGAGACTGTGAAGAAAACTGCAATTTTTGGGAGAGAGAGCAGCCGCCCTAATGATGGCAAAGCTGTCTATAGTGTCTGGGAGCTTTTGTCAAACTTTTGCTCGGCAGACCAATAATGGCCTCATTCAGACAGCTGTATTTTCAGGACGGCATACTGACCCTAGCATGACCTAATATCAAGTCTAGTAAGTTAAAGATTGCCACAGCTACATTGATACATCACCAGAACCGCCGTCAGTGCCTGGCTGCGGAAACAGCACTTCCATCAGCATATGACTACATCAGCATATGAGTTCAACACAAGACCCATCATCAGTACATGAATACAGCACCAGAGACACCATCAGCACATAAACACAGCACCAAGCTTAACACAGAGATCCATTGCAATGGCGCAATGGTCAACAGCAAAATACGCTGCAACTATACTATCTGCTTGCTACAGGCTTCAAATAACACCACCACACCATAGGGACAACTACTTCTGCAAATCAGTTAGGCATGCAATTCTACACAGAAAGCACTATGAACAAAACGCGGAGTAAAAAGAAACAAGCTTCAGCATCGACCTACCTGGGATGAAACGAGTGCACGGGACCGCTAAAAAGCTGTGCTTGGCCCGTACGGGGATCGAACCCGCGACCTTGGCGTTATTAGCACCACGCTCTAACCAACTGAGCTAACCGGCCATGGGTGGGGCGTTTATCCCCTACGCAAAGAACTGGAAATAGGTATGAGCGCAAATAATTCCGTTTTGGGGGGGGGATGGATTTATCACACAATGTAGAGACTTCTGGTGGCAGTAAAGTGACAATCAAACAATAAAATATCAAAAGCCCCTGAATATGAATTTATTGCCAGCAGGATCAGCTTCTCGGAGCAAATTCAAGAATATAAGAGAGGCCTCCCCGTCGGGGAATCGAACCCCGGTCTCCCGCGTGACAGGCGGGGATACTTACCACTATACTAACGAGGATTGGCTGTGCCGTCACCTCTGGCATCGCACTCCGAGAAAGTGCACACGCGGTATGTGAATGATCAGATGAACCCCTGTTGGCCAGGCTCCTTTTTCGTTTTGGCACTTTCAGACAAGGGAGGCGAGACTGTGAAGAAAACTGCAATTTTTGGGAGAGAGAGCAGCCGCCCTAATGATGGCAAAGCTGTCTATAGTGTCTGGGAGCTTTTGTCAAACTTTTGCTCGGCAGACCAATAATGGCCTCATTCAGACAGCTGTATTTTCAGGACGGCATACTGACCCTAGCATGACCTAATATCAAGTCTAGTAAGTTAAAGATTGCCACAGCTACATTGATACATCACCAGAACCGCCGTCAGTGCCTGGCTGCGGAAACAGCACTTCCATCAGCATATGACTACATCAGCATATGAGTTCAACACAAGACCCATCATCAGTACATGAATACAGCACCAGAGACACCATCAGCACATAAACACAGCACCAAGCTTAACACAGAGATCCATTGCAATGGCGCAATGGTCAACAGCAAAATACGCTGCAACTATACTATCTGCTTGCTACAGGCTTCAAATAACACCACCACACCATAGGGACAACTACTTCTGCAAATCAGTTAGGCATGCAATTCTACACAGAAAGCACTATGAACAAAACGCGGAGTAAAAAGAAACAAGCTTCAGCATCGACCTACCTGGGATGAAACGAGTGCACGGGACCGCTAAAAAGCTGTGCTTGGCCCGTACGGGGATCGAACCCGCGACCTTGGCGTTATTAGCACCACGCTCTAACCAACTGAGCTAACCGGCCATGGGTGGGGCGTTTATCCCCTACGCAAAGAACTGGAAATAGGTATGAGCGCAAATAATTCCGTTTTGGGGGGGGGATGGATTTATCACACAATGTAGAGACTTCTGGTGGCAGTAAAGTGACAATCAAACAATAAAATATCAAAAGCCCCTGAATATGAATTTATTGCCAGCAGGATCAGCTTCTCGGAGCAAATTCAAGAATATAAGAGAGGCCTCCCCGTCGGGGAATCGAACCCCGGTCTCCCGCGTGACAGGCGGGGATACTTACCACTATACTAACGAGGATTGGCTGTGCCGTCACCTCTGGCATCGCACTCCGAGAAAGTGCACACGCGGTATGTGAATGATCAGATGAACCCCTGTTGGCCAGGCTCCTTTTTCGTTTTGGCACTTTCAGACAAGGGAGGCGAGACTGTGAAGAAAACTGCAATTTTTGGGAGAGAGAGCAGCCGCCCTAATGATGGCAAAGCTGTCTATAGTGTCTGGGAGCTTTTGTCAAACTTTTGCTCGGCAGGCCAATAATGGCCTCATTCAGACAGCTGTATTTTCAGGACGGCATACTGACCCTAGCATGACCTAATATCAAGTCTAGTAAGTTAAAGATTGCCACAGCTACATTGATACATCACCAGAACCGCCGTCAGTGCCTGGCTGCGGAAACAGCACTTCCATCAGCATATGACTACATCAGCATATGAGTTCAACACAAGACCCATCATCAGTACATGAATACAGCACCAGAGACACCATCAGCACATAAACACAGCACCAAGCTTAACACAGAGATCCATTGCAATGGCGCAATGGTCAACAGCAAAATACGCTGCAACTATACTATCTGCTTGCTACAGGCTTCAAATAACACCACCACACCATAGGGACAACTACTTCTGCAAATCAGTTAGGCATGCAATTCTACACAGAAAGCACTATGAACAAAACGCGGAGTAAAAAGAAACAAGCTTCAGCATCGACCTACCTGGGATGAAACGAGTGCACGGGACCTCTAAAAAGCTGTGCTTGGCCCGTACGGGGATCGAACCCGCGACCTTGGCGTTATTAGCACCACGCTCTAACCAACTGAGCTAACCGGCCATGGGTGGGGCGTTTATCCCCTACGCAAAGAACTGGAAATAGGTATGAGCGCAAATAATTCCGTTTTGGGGGGGGGATGGATTTATCACACAATGTAGAGACTTCTGGTGGCAGTAAAGTGACAATCAAACAATAAAATATCAAAAGCCCCTGAATATGAATTTATTGCCAGCAGGATCAGCTTCTCGGAGCAAATTCAAGAATATAAGAGAGGCCTCCCCGTCGGGGAATCGAACCCCGGTCTCCCGCGTGACAGGCGGGGATACTTACCACTATACTAACGAGGATTGGCTGTGCCGTCACCTCTGGCATCGCACTCCGAGAAAGTGCACACGCGGTATGTGAATGATCAGATGAACCCCTGTTGGCCAGGCTCCTTTTTCGTTTTGGCACTTTCAGACAAGGGAGGCGAGACTGTGAAGAAAACTGCAATTTTTGGGAGAGAGAGCAGCCGCCCTAATGATGGCAAAGCTGTCTATAGTGTCTGGGAGCTTTTGTCAAACTTTTGCTCGGCAGACCAATAATGGCCTCATTCAGACAGCTGTATTTTCAGGACGGCATACTGACCCTAGCATGACCTAATATCAAGTCTAGTAAGTTAAAGATTGCCACAGCTACATTGATACATCACCAGAACCGCCGTCAGTGCCTGGCTGCGGAAACAGCACTTCCATCAGCATATGACTACATCAGCATATGAGTTCAACACAAGACCCATCATCAGTACATGAATACAGCACCAGAGACACCATCAGCACATAAACACAGCACCAAGCTTAACACAGAGATCCATTGCAATGGCGCAATGGTCAACAGCAAAATACGCTGCAACTATACTATCTGCTTGCTACAGGCTTCAAATAACACCACCACACCATAGGGACAACTACTTCTGCAAATCAGTTAGGCATGCAATTCTACACAGAAAGCACTATGAACAAAACGCGGAGTAAAAAGAAACAAGCTTCAGCATCGACCTACCTGGGATGAAACGAGTGCACGGGACCTCTAAAAAGCTGTGCTTGGCCCGTACGGGGATCGAACACGCGACCTTGGCGTTATTAGCACCACGCTCTAACCAACTGAGCTAACCGGCCATGGGTGGGGCGTTTATCCCCTACGCAAAGAACTGGAAATAGGTATGAGCGCAAATAATTCCGTTTTGGGGGGGGGATGGATTTATCACACAATGTAGAGACTTCTGGTGGCAGTAAAGTGACAATCAAACAATAAAATATCAAAAGCCCCTGAATATGAATTTATTGCCAGCAGGATCAGCTTCTCGGAGCAAATTCAAGAATATAAGAGAGGCCTCCCCGTCGGGGAATCGAACCCCGGTCTCCCGCGTGACAGGCGGGGATACTTACCACTATACTAACGAGGATTGGCTGTGCCGTCACCTCTGGCATCGCACTCCGAGAAAGTGCACACGCGGTATGTGAATGATCAGATGAACCCCTGTTGGCCAGGCTCCTTTTTCGTTTTGGCACTTTCAGACAAGGGAGGCGAGACTGTGAAGAAAACTGCAATTTTTGGGAGAGAGAGCAGCCGCCCTAATGATGGCAAAGCTGTCTATAGTGTCTGGGAGCTTTTGTCAAACTTTTGCTCGGCAGGCCAATAATGGCCTCATTCAGACAGCTGTATTTTCAGGACGGCATACTGACCCTAGCATGACCTAATATCAAGTCTAGTAAGTTAAAGATTGCCACAGCTACATTGATACATCACCAGAACCGCCGTCAGTGCCTGGCTGCGGAAACAGCACTTCCATCAGCATATGACTACATCAGCATATGAGTTCAACACAAGACCCATCATCAGTGCATGAATACAGCACCAGAGACACCATCAGCACATAAACACAGCACCAAGCTTAACACAGAGATCCATTGCAATGGCGCAATGGTCAACAGCAAAATACGCTGCAACTATACTATCTGCTTGCTACAGGCTTCAAATAACACCACCACACCATAGGGACAACTACTTCTGCAAATCAGTTAGGCATGCAATTCTACACAGAAAGCACTATGAACAAAACGCGGAGTAAAAAGAAACAAGCTTCAGCATCGACCTACCTGGGATGAAACGAGTGCACGGGACCGCTAAAAAGCTGTGCTTGGCCCGTACGGGGATCGAACCCGCGACCTTGGCGTTATTAGCACCACGCTCTAACCAACTGAGCTAACCGGCCATGGGTGGGGCGTTTATCCCCTACGCAAAGAACTGGAAATAGGTATGAGCGCAAATAATTCCGTTTTGGGGGGGGGATGGATTTATCACACAATGTAGAGACTTCTGGTGGCAGTAAAGTGACAATCAAACAATAAAATATCAAAAGCCCCTGAATATGAATTTATTGCCAGCAGGATCAGCTTCTCGGAGCAAATTCAAGAATATAAGAGAGGCCTCCCCGTCGGGGAATCGAACCCCGGTCTCCCGCGTGACAGGCGGGGATACTTACCACTATACTAACGAGGATTGGCTGTGCCGTCACCTCTGGCATCGCACTCCGAGAAAGTGCACACGCGGTATGTGAATGATCAGATGAACCCCTGTTGGCCAGGCTCCTTTTTCGTTTTGGCACTTTCAGACAAGGGAGGCGAGACTGTGAAGAAAACTGCAATTTTTGGGAGAGAGAGCAGCCGCCCTAATGATGGCAAAGCTGTCTATAGTGTCTGGGAGCTTTTGTCAAACTTTTGCTCGGCAGACCAATAATGGCCTCATTCAGACAGCTGTATTTTCAGGACGGCATACTGACCCTAGCATGACCTAATATCAAGTCTAGTAAGTTAAAGATTGCCACAGCTACATTGATACATCACCAGAACCGCCGTCAGTGCCTGGCTGCGGAAACAGCACTTCCATCAGCATATGACTACATCAGCATATGAGTTCAACACAAGACCCATCATCAGTACATGAATACAGCACCAGAGACACCATCAGCACATAAACACAGCACCAAGCTTAACACAGAGATCCATTGCAATGGCGCAATGGTCAACAGCAAAATACGCTGCAACTATACTATCTGCTTGCTACAGGCTTCAAATAACACCACCACACCATAGGGACAACTACTTCTGCAAATCAGTTAGGCATGCAATTCTACACAGAAAGCACTATGAACAAAACGCGGAGTAAAAAGAAACAAGCTTCAGCATCGACCTACCTGGGATGAAACGAGTGCACGGGACCGCTAAAAAGCTGTGCTTGGCCCGTACGGGGATCGAACCCGCGACCTTGGCGTTATTAGCACCACGCTCTAACCAACTGAGCTAACCGGCCATGGGTGGGGCGTTTATCCCCTACGCAAAGAACTGGAAATAGGTATGAGCGCAAATAATTCCGTTTTGGGGGGGGGATGGATTTATCACACAATGTAGAGACTTCTGGTGGCAGTAAAGTGACAATCAAACAATAAAATATCAAAAGCCCCTGAATATGAATTTATTGCCAGCAGGATCAGCTTCTCGGAGCAAATTCAAGAATATAAGAGAGGCCTCCCCGTCGGGGAATCGAACCCCGGTCTCCCGCGTGACAGGCGGGGATACTTACCACTATACTAACGAGGATTGGCTGTGCCGTCACCTCTGGCATCGCACTCCGAGAAAGTGCACACGCGGTATGTGAATGATCAGATGAACCCCTGTTGGCCAGGCTCCTTTTTCGTTTTGGCACTTTCAGACAAGGGAGGCGAGACTGTGAAGAAAACTGCAATTTTTGGGAGAGAGAGCAGCCGCCCTAATGATGGCAAAGCTGTCTATAGTGTCTGGGAGCTTTTGTCAAACTTTTGCTCGGCAGGCCAATAATGGCCTCATTCAGACAGCTGTATTTTCAGGACGGCATACTGACCCTAGCATGACCTAATATCAAGTCTAGTAAGTTAAAGATTGCCACAGCTACATTGATACATCACCAGAACCGCCGTCAGTGCCTGGCTGCGGAAACAGCACTTCCATCAGCATATGACTACATCAGCATATGAGTTCAACACAAGACCCATCATCAGTACATGAATACAGCACCAGAGACACCATCAGCACATAAACACAGCACCAAGCTTAACACAGAGATCCATTGCAATGGCGCAATGGTCAACAGCAAAATACGCTGCAACTATACTATCTGCTTGCTACAGGCTTCAAATAACACCACCACACCATAGGGACAACTACTTCTGCAAATCAGTTAGGCATGCAATTCTACACAGAAAGCACTATGAACAAAACGCGGAGTAAAAAGAAACAAGCTTCAGCATCGACCTACCTGGGATGAAACGAGTGCACGGGACCTCTAAAAAGCTGTGCTTGGCCCGTACGGGGATCGAACCCGCGACCTTGGCGTTATTAGCACCACGCTCTAACCAACTGAGCTAACCGGCCATGGGTGGGGCGTTTATCCCCTACGCAAAGAACTGGAAATAGGTATGAGCGCAAATAATTCCGTTTTGGGGGGGGGATGGATTTATCACACAATGTAGAGACTTCTGGTGGCAGTAAAGTGACAATCAAACAATAAAATATCAAAAGCCCCTGAATATGAATTTATTGCCAGCAGGATCAGCTTCTCGGAGCAAATTCAAGAATATAAGAGAGGCCTCCCCGTCGGGGAATCGAACCCCGGTCTCCCGCGTGACAGGCGGGGATACTTACCACTATACTAACGAGGATTGGCTGTGCCGTCACCTCTGGCATCGCACTCCGAGAAAGTGCACACGCGGTATGTGAATGATCAGATGAACCCCTGTTGGCCAGGCTCCTTTTTCGTTTTGGCACTTTCAGACAAGGGAGGCGAGACTGTGAAGAAAACTGCAATTTTTGGGAGAGAGAGCAGCCGCCCTAATGATGGCAAAGCTGTCTATAGTGTCTGGGAGCTTTTGTCAAACTTTTGCTCGGCAGGCCAATAATGGCCTCATTCAGACAGCTGTATTTTCAGGACGGCATACTGACCCTAGCATGACCTAATATCAAGTCTAGTAAGTTAAAGATTGCCACAGCTACATTGATACATCACCAGAACCGCCGTCAGTGCCTGGCTGCGGAAACAGCACTTCCATCAGCATATGACTACATCAGCATATGAGTTCAACACAAGACCCATCATCAGTACATGAATACAGCACCAGAGACACCATCAGCACATAAACACAGCACCAAGCTTAACACAGAGATCCATTGCAATGGCGCAATGGTCAACAGCAAAATACGCTGCAACTATACTATCTGCTTGCTACAGGCTTCAAATAACACCACCACACCATAGGGACAACTACTTCTGCAAATCAGTTAGGCATGCAATTCTACACAGAAAGCACTATGAACAAAACGCGGAGTAAAAAGAAACAAGCTTCAGCATCGACCTACCTGGGATGAAACGAGTGCACGGGACCTCTAAAAAGCTGTGCTTGGCCCGTACGGGGATCGAACCCGCGACCTTGGCGTTATTAGCACCACGCTCTAACCAACTGAGCTAACCGGCCATGGGTGGGGCGTTTATCCCCTACGCAAAGAACTGGAAATAGGTATGAGCGCAAATAATTCCGTTTTGGGGGGGGGATGGATTTATCACACAATGTAGAGACTTCTGGTGGCAGTAAAGTGACAATCAAACAATAAAATATCAAAAGCCCCTGAATATGAATTTATTGCCAGCAGGATCAGCTTCTCGGAGCAAATTCAAGAATATAAGAGAGGCCTCCCCGTCGGGGAATCGAACCCCGGTCTCCCGCGTGACAGGCGGGGATACTTACCACTATACTAACGAGGATTGGCTGTGCCGTCACCTCTGGCATCGCACTCCGAGAAAGTGCACACGCGGTATGTGAATGATCAGATGAACCCCTGTTGGCCAGGCTCCTTTTTCGTTTTGGCACTTTCAGACAAGGGAGGCGAGACTGTGAAGAAAACTGCAATTTTTGGGAGAGAGAGCAGCCGCCCTAATGATGGCAAAGCTGTCTATAGTGTCTGGGAGCTTTTGTCAAACTTTTGCTCGGCAGACCAATAATGGCCTCATTCAGACAGCTGTATTTTCAGGACGGCATACTGACCCTAGCATGACCTAATATCAAGTCTAGTAAGTTAAAGATTGCCACAGCTACATTGATACATCACCAGAACCGCCGTCAGTGCCTGGCTGCGGAAACAGCACTTCCATCAGCATATGACTACATCAGCATATGAGTTCAACACAAGACCCATCATCAGTACATGAATACAGCACCAGAGACACCATCAGCACATAAACACAGCACCAAGCTTAACACAGAGATCCATTGCAATGGCGCAATGGTCAACAGCAAAATACGCTGCAACTATACTATCTGCTTGCTACAGGCTTCAAATAACACCACCACACCATAGGGACAACTACTTCTGCAAATCAGTTAGGCATGCAATTCTACACAGAAAGCACTATGAACAAAACGCGGAGTAAAAAGAAACAAGCTTCAGCATCGACCTACCTGGGATGAAACGAGTGCACGGGACCTCTAAAAAGCTGTGCTTGGCCCGTACGGGGATCGAACCCGCGACCTTGGCGTTATTAGCACCACGCTCTAACCAACTGAGCTAACCGGCCATGGGTGGGGCGTTTATCCCCTACGCAAAGAACTGGAAATAGGTATGAGCGCAAATAATTCCGTTTTGGGGGGGGGATGGATTTATCACACAATGTAGAGACTTCTGGTGGCAGTAAAGTGACAATCAAACAATAAAATATCAAAAGCCCCTGAATATGAATTTATTGCCAGCAGGATCAGCTTCTCGGAGCAAATTCAAGAATATAAGAGAGGCCTCCCCGTCGGGGAATCGAACCCCGGTCTCCCGCGTGACAGGCGGGGATACTTACCACTATACTAACGAGGATTGGCTGTGCCGTCACCTCTGGCATCGCACTCCGAGAAAGTGCACACGCGGTATGTGAATGATCAGATGAACCCCTGTTGGCCAGGCTCCTTTTTCGTTTTGGCACTTTCAGACAAGGGAGGCGAGACTGTGAAGAAAACTGCAATTTTTGGGAGAGAGAGCAGCCGCCCTAATGATGGCAAAGCTGTCTATAGTGTCTGGGAGCTTTTGTCAAACTTTTGCTCGGCAGACCAATAATGGCCTCATTCAGACAGCTGTATTTTCAGGACGGCATACTGACCCTAGCATGACCTAATATCAAGTCTAGTAAGTTAAAGATTGCCACAGCTACATTGATACATCACCAGAACCGCCGTCAGTGCCTGGCTGCGGAAACAGCACTTCCATCAGCATATGACTACATCAGCATATGAGTTCAACACAAGACCCATCATCAGTACATGAATACAGCACCAGAGACACCATCAGCACATAAACACAGCACCAAGCTTAACACAGAGATCCATTGCAATGGCGCAATGGTCAACAGCAAGATACGCTGCAACTATACTATCTGCTTGCTACAGGCTTCAAATAACACCACCACACCATAGGGACAACTACTTCTGCAAATCAGTTAGGCATGCAATTCTACACAGAAAGCACTATGAACAAAACGCGGAGTAAAAAGAAACAAGCTTCAGCATCGACCTACCTGGGATGAAACGAGTGCACGGGACCTCTAAAAAGCTGTGCTTGGCCCGTACGGGGATCGAACCCGCGACCTTGGCGTTATTAGCACCACGCTCTAACCAACTGAGCTAACCGGCCATGGGTGGGGCGTTTATCCCCTACGCAAAGAACTGGAAATAGGTATGAGCGCAAATAATTCCGTTTTGGGGGGGGGATGGATTTATCACACAATGTAGAGACTTCTGGTGGCAGTAAAGTGACAATCAAACAATAAAATATCAAAAGCCCCTGAATATGAATTTATTGCCAGCAGGATCAGCTTCTCGGAGCAAATTCAAGAATATAAGAGAGGCCTCCCCGTCGGGGAATCGAACCCCGGTCTCCCGCGTGACAGGCGGGGATACTTACCACTATACTAACGAGGATTGGCTGTGCCGTCACCTCTGGCATCGCACTCCGAGAAAGTGCACACGCGGTATGTGAATGATCAGATGAACCCCTGTTGGCCAGGCTCCTTTTTCGTTTTGGCACTTTCAGACAAGGGAGGCGAGACTGTGAAGAAAACTGCAATTTTTGGGAGAGAGAGCAGCCGCCCTAATGATGGCAAAGCTGTCTATAGTGTCTGGGAGCTTTTGTCAAACTTTTGCTCGGCAGACCAATAATGGCCTCATTCAGACAGCTGTATTTTCAGGACGGCATACTGACCCTAGCATGACCTAATATCAAGTCTAGTAAGTTAAAGATTGCCACAGCTACATTGATACATCACCAGAACCGCCGTCAGTGCCTGGCTGCGGAAACAGCACTTCCATCAGCATATGACTACATCAGCATATGAGTTCAACACAAGACCCATCATCAGTACATGAATACAGCACCAGAGACACCATCAGCACATAAACACAGCACCAAGCTTAACACAGAGATCCATTGCAATGGCGCAATGGTCAACAGCAAAATACGCTGCAACTATACTATCTGCTTGCTACAGGCTTCAAATAACACCACCACACCATAGGGACAACTACTTCTGCAAATCAGTTAGGCATGCAATTCTACACAGAAAGCACTATGAACAAAACGCGGAGTAAAAAGAAACAAGCTTCAGCATCGACCTACCTGGGATGAAACGAGTGCACGGGACCTCTAAAAAGCTGTGCTTGGCCCGTACGGGGATCGAACCCGCGACCTTGGCGTTATTAGCACCACGCTCTAACCAACTGAGCTAACCGGCCATGGGTGGGGCGTTTATCCCCTACGCAAAGAACTGGAAATAGGTATGAGCGCAAATAATTCCGTTTTGGGGGGGGGATGGATTTATCACACAATGTAGAGACTTCTGGTGGCAGTAAAGTGACAATCAAACAATAAAATATCAAAAGCCCCTGAATATGAATTTATTGCCAGCAGGATCAGCTTCTCGGAGCAAATTCAAGAATATAAGAGAGGCCTCCCCGTCGGGGAATCAAACCCCGGTCTCCCGCGTGACAGGCGGGGATACTTACCACTATACTAACGAGGATTGGCTGTGCCGTCACCTCTGGCATCGCACTCCGAGAAAGTGCACACGCGGTATGTGAATGATCAGATGAACCCCTGTTGGCCAGGCTCCTTTTTCGTTTTGGCACTTTCAGACAAGGGAGGCGAGACTGTGAAGAAAACTGCAATTTTTGGGAGAGAGAGCAGCCGCCCTAATGATGGCAAAGCTGTCTATAGTGTCTGGGAGCTTTTGTCAAACTTTTGCTCGGCAGACCAATAATGGCCTCATTCAGACAGCTGTATTTTCAGGACGGCATACTGACCCTAG